>NC_061508.1:313189687-313304776 GCF_022539505.1 Lolium rigidum | reverse complement strand
ACATGGGTGAAGTGTTTTTGGGATAGTCATGGTTGACTTCACGATAGCTCCATAGAGAGGCCGAGGCCGTACTAGGAGACCCATTAGTCAAGTTCTTAAGCATGGCAGACATCTCTGCCATTTGGCTTTGTAGTTCATCCTCCTTTTTCTTCTTCTCGGCATCATATGCCAAGAATCTAGATTTCATCTCTTTAACCGAAAGGTTAGAGTCTTCATCTAGACCCTCGAATAGTTTATCCATCTCACTCTTAAGGCGGTGAAGCCCTTAATAAGAGTACAGGCTCTGATACCAATTGAAAGTATAGAGATTGTAAACCTAGAGGGGGGGTGGATAGGTTTCTACAGATTTTAATTCTTTCTTTGCAATATTAGGCTTTGCGGAATATAAAGGTGAGCCTAATGCAAACTAGGTGAAGCAACCTATGTGAGGATACAACTAACTCGAGCACGAAGGCTCTCACATGCAGCTAAATCACAAGTAAGGAGTTCGGTTAGAGATAACCGATAGCACGCGGAGACGAGGATGTATTCCCGTGTTCCCTTCCTTTGCAAGAAGGTACGTCACGTTTGGAGGGGTGGAGGTCCCACGAAGGATTCCCCACGCCACGAAGGCTCACCCTATTCTCCGGAGCCTATCCCACGAAGGAATAGCTCACTCACTTGTGGTAGACTTTGAGGTAGCCTCCAAACCTTCACAATCTTGCCCGGAGCAAATCCACAGCCCGGATGCTTCCGGACTCCTCTTGCCCACCTAGGGTTTCCAAGGAACCCTAGGAAGCAAGCTTCTCGATGAATACAAGGGGGAATGAGATTTGGCTTGGTAGAACGGTAGATCGGGTCCTCCTCTAATGATTCTCGGAGGGATTTGAGTTTGGGTGGAGGAGGAGGGAGATGCTGAGGCTTTTGGTGTTTCTAGCAATGGAGTAAGAGAGAGAGAGAGCTCAAGAACAGCTTGTAGTGTAGTGCCTAACTGTTCAGAGGTAGGAGAAGGCCTATTTATAGTGTTCTTCGAAATATGGCCGTTGGTCACTTGCCACCTCATCTTTTCTCTCAACAAACCCGGTCAACCGGACCACTGACCGGATAGTCCGGTGCAGAGGCCGGTCGGACCGGGCCAGAGACCGGAGGACACTTTGCGTCGTCCAGGAGCTCCTCAGGTTGGCGCCCGGTTGGCGACCGGTCGACCGGACCGTACGCTGGACCCGCCGGTCTGTAGGTCGGCAGACCGGGCAGCAGACCGGACCACTTAGGCGCTCTTTTGACGCCCGGTTGGCGCCCGGTTGGCGACCGGTTGGCGACCGGTTGACCGGGCCACACGCCGGATTGGCCGGTTGGGGGGCCGGCTGACCGGGCGGCAAACCGGATTTCTGACCCCTTTTCGATTGTTGTTGAAGTGGGGGGTCTCCTTTAGCCTTCTTGTTCCTTTGATACACCATTTATGCCCCTTTCCTAATACCTGAGATTATCCTTATAAACATATTAGGCCAACTACTCTAGCACGGTGTCATTGTTACCAAAATAATGGATAAGGGTAAAATACCCTTACAGACTAGCGGAAGCCAGCGGTTGCCAGCGAGGAGCTCCACTTCAACTAGGCAGGGGCACGACCTTGGGGTCGGCATGGTTTTCGGAGCAGCGACTCTTTTTGGGTGTCAGTTTTAGTTGCTTGGGTGGCGGAACTGTCGACCAGTTCGGTGCGCGACCTCGGGGTCGGTGTGTGTGTCTTGTGTTGATTGGGCGACGGAGTTGTCGGCTTGCCGGGTGCGCGGCCTCGGGGCTGGTGTGGGTGCTGGAGCAGCGGCTCCTTTGTGGTAGGTTGTTGTCTTTGCTTGCTTCAGTGGTAGAGCTGACGGCTTGGAGGGTGCATGGTCTCGAGACTGGCGTGTGTCGCTGATGTATCGGTTTTCGCTTGGATTTCTGTAATTGACCAGACAACTTTCTTCTTAATTAATGGAACGTGCAAAACTTTTGCCTAGCGTTTCAAAAAAAAATAACGAAAGGGCATCAAGCGATTTCAGCTATCTTTGAGTCCGAGTACTAATTCAGATGTATTCATATTCATTTTACATAGGAAAATGCTCGTTTTCCTCCGGAGGTTACAACGCACGATGCCTCCGGGTTGACCGTGCGCCACGCATCCGTGAGAGAAAGAACTGACCATGTGCGTGGGACCCACCACCTACCTTATCTTCTCACCTCATCTTCTCCCGTCCACACAAATCCCCCATTTCTTTCTCCTGCATTCACGCCACCGAGTAACTCGCCGGCCCTCCTACCAGAGCTCTACTCCGACCAACTCCGCCGCCCCCATCTCGCCAATGCGCCACCGTCCCTCTCTCTCCCTCGTGGTGCTGCTCGAGCGGCGGTCATAGTTGCTGCACTGGAGGCGGCGCCATGACGGCGCTACAAGACCAGGCCGGCGGTGCTGCAAAGGTCCAGCGTCGGAGCTGCAAAGGGACGCCCGTGGATCTGCAAATCCCCACCACCGATGCTGCAAAGGGCGGCAGCGGAGCTGCAAAGGGTCGTCGGCGGAGCTGCAAATCCCCTCCTCCGATGCTGCAAAGGGCGGCAGCGGAGCTGCAAGGGCCACCGGCGGAGCTGCAAGTCCCCACCACCGGTGCTGCAAAGGGCCGCCGGCGGAGCTTCAAAGGCCAAGCATGGCTGCTGCAAGGGCCACCGGCGGAGCTGCAAGTCCCCACCACCGGTGCTGCAAAGGTCCGCCGGCGGAGCTTCAAAGGCCAAGCATGGCTGCTGCAAAGGCCCGCCACCAGAGCTGCAAAGGCCAAGCATGGCTGCTGCCAGCGGGGGCAACAGTGCTACAGGCGCCAGGGGTGGTGCGACCAGCCGGCGCCGGCAGTGATGCCGGTGGTTCTGCCGGTGGTGCTGCCATAGGAGGAAGATGGAGCTTCCATCGGCGGGAGGCGGTGCTACGAGGAGGAGCGCATATGCTGCAAGGAGAGTCGGCGGTGCGTCCCACCGGAGTTCACGTGTCGCTGGCGAGATCCCTCACTGTAGGTGTTTCTAGGTGTGCCGGGAGGATGGTGCGGCCATTGCGTGATGTTTTTATTTTGTTTTTGTTTTTCTTTTTTTTCCTCTGTGAAAAATATAAGTGGTGGACGTGGGGTGGTGGTTCTGGAGGGACACGTGTCGGATGGGGGACTCGGAGGTTCAGGAGGAAATAATCCTCCGAAGGATCCTCAGCAGTGTCCTTTTACATAACACCGTAGAAAAAAGTGCTAAACAGGAATAAATAAGGAATGTATCGACGTGTAGAACGAATGTAGAACAAATGTAAATTCGGATGTTACCTAGTTAGTATAAAATAAGAGCATGTACACGGATTAAAGCTAGAACCAAACATTAACCTCCCCCAAGATAACCACGATTATTCATCGAGTCAGGCCGAAGAAGAATATGGTGGACTAGGATCACCAACGCCTTTTGGAGCCGGTGACACGAGGTTCTCCTGGTAGACATGGTCGGTCGCAAGGAGATGGCCGTGGAACGGCTCCAGCCGCATGGCGCTCGTGACCACCTCGCACCTCCTTAGATTGTAGACAGCGACAAGTTTCCGTGCCATGGTGATGAGTACAGCGTCCCCCTCGTCGCTCACGTGGACGAGAGACACGGAGTAAAACCCCAAGCCTCCTCCACAGGTTCGATCCAAGAAGCTAATGTCGATGTTGTACCGAAATGCCCACGACTCCTTCTCGTAGTTAACGAGCACCCAAACCTTGAGTGCCTCCTCGGATTCGGCGAACAGTGTCACGCCCAGTGTCCCGTCCACTCCCACGAGCTGGCCGTCGAATGGGTCATCCATGCTAGTGTCACCGCCAACCGGGCCGCGCATAAGGCGGAACTCCTCCGAGATTGTGTCGAACACGACCACCCCTAGGCTGGCACGCCATAGCATCCAATGCAGATAGGTGCGGTGGGTCACCGGTTTGCCGATCAACGGCAAGTCATCGTCCGTCCACAGATTGGAGAACCCGATCTGCCTGGCCGTGGGATCGTCCGGCGCCGCCACGAGGTACTCGTAAATCTCGTACGGATGCTGTATGGACGAGTGGTATTTGTGGCAGAGGACGCGGTACTCAGCCGTGGGCGCATGCCGGTAGAAGCCCACAAATTCTACCTGGCCGAGGTCAGCAGGCAGTCTGGCGAACTCCCGCGTCGCCGGGTTGCATACAAAGTAGCGGTACTCGTTTCCGTTGGCGTCGAGCTCCTCGGGCTGCAAGACGCTGCAGGAGAGGAGTAGTAAGCCGTCGCAACACCCCTCGAGGTTCGTTTGTTGTGAACTGATGCCACAGTAGAGGGGGGCCGCCGTCGATTGCTCGCCGTAGGGGAACGGCAGCGCGGAGACGGCATCACCATTGTCGATGCAGGTGTCGTTAAGGAGAAGGGCGACGGGTGCACGCCGGTGGTGTTCGCGTATGAAGTCGGGGTCGGAGAGGAGACGACGCCACGGCTTGCAGACGGCGCGGAACCGGAGGACGGACTTGGCAGGCAGGAGCAGGAAGATCTCAACGAGGACGTCGTCCGGCAGCGCCGGCGCGGCTGCGGCTGTGTTTGCCTCCGCGGGTGCCATTGCACGGGCCCGGTTGCTTTTACTGTGGGAATTCAGATCAATATTGGTACCCTATAGGATCTCGGTGTTCGATGCGTCCACCTAGGTGAAAACTATGATCGGTAGAGCAGCCACCTTAAATCGTGAACGGATCGAAGTAGCTTGATTCTAGCTGCCCTATTGGCAACCCACGTTTCCGCTCCGAAATATGTCGCCGCAGCCGACCTGGACTCGTGGAGAGACACCAAGGAGCGTCGCATACACACCTACACTACATCGCTAACGTTCGCAGTTTTGGAAGAGTTCTTTGTTAAACTGCTAGGATCGTCTAGGTGTAGATCTTGTGCCGGGTATCACTATATCTGTTAACGAATACTGGTTCTGTGGGGTTTACCTGTCCCTGCGAGGAGGACTAACCCGTCGAAGTCGACATGGTGGTGATGGCGACGATGACGGGGTGAGGTCGAGCGATAGAGGTGGCGGCGGAGCTTCCCGTCGGCACTGTGCAGACCTTGATCGGTAGGTGTGTTGGTGGGGCGAGTGGCACTCCGGTCAACCTCGTGATGTGTGCCACCGCCCCCACCACTGTATTTATAGCACAGGCGACAGGGACCCACCAACCAGATGCGGTTGGGCGCCCCCGATCAGGGCGCGGACGAGGTCAAGGGTCCGAGTTCGAGCCGTTGGGCTCGGACGCGAGGAGATCATCCTAACATTCTCCCCCTTGATCTCAACTTTTCTTTTAACTTTATACTTTCATTTTATTCGTTTCTTTTTAGATCAGTACATAGGGCATGTTTCTTCGTCACAGCTCTATTGCCGATAGAATCGGACAGCCACAATGCACTTCTCTGTTTTGAAACAAATTCTTTTACTTTTATTTGGGCCTCTTATGATCCAGGATAGGTAAGACTTTCCCTTAAACCCATGCCGGCTACGTGCTCCTTGAACACGCTGGGTGGTAAGCCTTTCGTTAGCGGATCCGCAAGCATATCTTTTGTCCTTGTATGCTCGAGACTTATAGTTTGATCCTGGACCTTGTGTTTCACAACATAATACTTAACCTCAATTGGTTTCGTAGCTGTACTCGACTTGTTGTTGTGAGCATAAAATATTGCGGCCTCATTGTCGCAGTACATCTTTAGTGGTTTGTCAATACAATCTACCACTTTCAAGTCGGGTATAAATTTTTTTAACCATAATGCCTGCCCCGTGGCTTCATAACATGTTATAAATTCTGCATACATCGTGGATGATGCAACTATTGTCTATTTGGAGCTTCTCCACGAAATAGCTCCCCCTGCGAGGGTGAATACATATCCAGATGTGGATTTTCTATCATCTTTATCCCCCGCAAAATCTGCATCTGAATACCCTCTTATTTCTAGGGAATCAGATCTTCTGTATGTTAGCATGTAGTTCTTTGTGCCTTTCACATAACGCAATGCCTTCTTTACCATTTTCCAGTGTTCAAAACCTGGATTTTCTTGATATCTACCGAGTACTCCGGTGATAAAAGCTAAGTCAGGGCGAGTGCACACTTGTGCATACTGTAGGCTTCCAATAGCCGAAGCATATGTAACCGCTTTCATTTGATCGAGCTCGTATTGATTTTGGGGACTTTAATGTTTCCCAAAACTGTCGCCCTTGACTATAGGGGCAGGTGTGGCACTGCATTTATGCATATTATACTTACTTAGAATCTTTTCTAAATAAGCCTTTTGCAATAGTCCTAATACTCCATTGTTTCTATCTCGATGAATTTCTATGCCCAAAACATATGACGCTTCACCAAGATCTTTCATATCAAAATTCGAGGACAAGAAACTTCTCTGTCTCTTGCAGTAGACTAACATCACTGCTGGCAAGCAGAATATCATACACATACAAGATTAGGAAAATATATTTCCCACTTTTAAACTTTGCATAAACGCAATTGTCCTCAATATTTTCTTTAAATCCAAATCTCTTAATTGTCTCATTGAACTTTAGATACCACTGTCTGGAGGCTTGCTTTAATCCCATTTCTTCCTTGCCTTCCATGATAAAACCCTTGGGTTGTTTCATGTAGACATTTTCTTCTAAATCCCTGTTTAGAAATGCCATCTTTACATCGATTTGATGCAACTCTAAATCAAAATGTGCAACTAGTGCCATGATGATTCTGAACTTTCATGAGACCGGAGAAAATGTCTCATTGTAATTTATCCCTTCTCTTTGTGTAAATCCTTTTGCCACTAGAGGTGGCTGTTGTTGCTCCCTTTCATGCTCAACAAATGGTTCATTCGGCTCCTGACGGACAGGTTCCGAATTTTCACTCATCGTTGTCATGGGTGGAGTTACAACAGGCGCTTGCACCACAATCGCAGGAATCGTCGGTACAGGTGCACATGGTAGCGCAAAAATGGCTCCTGAGTCATCGGATTAGGTGCATGCACCCTCTTCTCATCAAGATCAATTTTCCGAGCTACCATGCTCCCCCTCATCATTTCGTCCTCTAAGAAGACAACATGTCTCGTTTCCACAAACTTTATGTATTTCTCTGGACAGTAGAAACGACAACCTTTTGACTTTTCAGTATAGCCAATAAAATGGCAGCTGACTGTTTTGGTATCTAACTTTGCGATATTTGGATTGATTACTTTGGCCTCAGCAGGGCTCCCCCACACTTTCAGGTGGTTTAGAGAAGGCACTCTCCCTGTCCATAGCTCATACGGCGTTTTGGCCACCGATTTGCTTGGTACTCTGTTTAGAATGTGAATAGCGGTTCTTAGCGCCTCAATCCACAATCTCAATGGTAGGGTGAAATAGCTCATCATACTGCGCACCATATCCATAAGGGTACGGTTGCGCCTTTCAGCTACCCCATTCTGCTGAGGTTCGCCCGGCATCGAGTACTGGGCGACTATTCCAGTCTCCTGTAGAAACCTTGCAAAAGGTCCAGGGACTTGGCCATATGGAGTATGTCGACCGTGGTACTCCCCTCCACGATCAGACCTGGCTATCTTTATTCTTTTATCAGATTTGAATATTTTGAATTTATCCAACGCTTCTGTTTTTTTCTTTATTGGATAAATATAACCATATCGGGAGTAATCATTCGTGAATGTTATGAACGAATCACATCCATCCACACTTTTCACAGGAAATGATCCACATATCTCGGTGTGAATTATTTCTAGTGTTGC
Source organism: Lolium rigidum (assembly GCF_022539505.1). Classification (NCBI taxonomy): domain Eukaryota; kingdom Viridiplantae; phylum Streptophyta; class Magnoliopsida; order Poales; family Poaceae; genus Lolium; species Lolium rigidum. The sequence continues at coordinate 313,297,021 of NC_061508.1, read as the reverse complement.
TGCGCATCTATTTGCACCCTTTTTTAATTTGCTTTACAAATTTTTCTTTAATGCAATCGATGCGTTGTTCTATGTCTGAGAATTCTAATGGAGGAAGAATACCATTTTTAACAAGTCTTTATATTCTCCCCCTCGAAATATGGCCTAAGCGACAGTGCCATAATTTCGATGATTCATCAGTTCTTTTCTTTTGTTCTTTGTCCAACGCGGACAACACTTTTCATTCACATTACACACAGACAACACCCACATAAGCATTATTACACCATATGGCACACTTGCCATGTCCTTCATGTCCATGTGTACTTTTCTGTCACCAGTTGCTACAGCAGCTGGGTCGCACATATCTTTGAAGAACCAGTGAACTGACTCTTTATTCTTTGAAGATACTCCCATACGGAGGCACACTTTGCAATTGAGCCCACAATAGCGTTCTCAATTGTATTCTTTATAAATGGCACTTAGCCACTTTTATTCTGCCATGCAGAATCATCTTTCTTGTCATTTTTGACTGGATCTTTTGGTCTGACCGGCTGTGGGGAACCCAGTCCACCTCAGCACAAATCGACCTTCTTTCTTCATTCAGTGTAGTTGTCACCTCTGAGGGTTGGAACATCCTTGATGCAACTTATCAAGTAGTACCCTCCTTTAAAACTACAATGAAATGAGATCATAACAACAATTTCATGCAATAATCCAACGTTGGTCAAAATTAGAACATACAACTGTTTATGCAATTAAATCTATATCACCGTTGGGCAGAAAATAGAGATAAATGCACACCTTATTGCAACAAATCATGATTATGTCATTAATAACGTTGGTTAAAAAATAACATATCATAATTGTTTCAACAATCACTTTTAAGCAACTTTTTAAATTTTAATCATCACTTTTGCATTTTTCCAAATTGAAAATGCATCTTAACTATTTGCAGCGGAAACTTTGAAGTCAAACTTTAAACTTTAAACTTTTCAGAAGCATCTCTGTTACTTTTTAATTTCCAAAAACAAATATCTCGTTGGTTCAATTTGCTCAGGAAAAAACTTGCCAAAAATGTTTCTTTTACTGTTTGCATCGGAAACTTTAACTTTAAAGTGTTAACTTTTCACTTTTCAGAGACATTACTGTTACTTTTTATTTCCTAAAACAAATATCTCGTTGGTTCAATTTGTTAGGAAAAAACTAGACAAAAACCGGCTTAAAAAAATAGCCCAAAATGTCTAAAATATGCCTCTGGAATTATTAAAACAGAAAAAACTGTTAAATACTGTGCAGAGCCCGAAAACGCTCCCGCGGCCCACAGCCCACGTGAGCGACTTTGCTCTTACGCGCCGCTCGGCGCGTTACTCTGCGGCCTGCTGGCGCACGCGGCCCGCACGCGCTGAGCGGCGCTCAGCCATGGCACGCCCACGCGGCGGCCTGCTACGCGGCCCAGCCCGCGTCGCCAACACGGCCTGGCCACGGCGCCCACGCGGCCCAGCCACGGAGCCCACGCGGACAGCCCGCTCCGCACATTCCTGGCCGTCGGATTGAATCCGACGGTCGGACGCTTCTTTCAGCCGGTATAAAAACCGAACCGGCCAGGGAAACCCTAACCCTAAATCATTTCCCCCTGACCCTGTCTCTTTCCTGCGTCCGGCGGCTGGAGAAGGGCGGCCGGCGCCTCCCGCCGGCGACGGCGAGCGCACCACGGCCGGTTCCCCCGCTTCCACAGCCACCCTACCACCCTTTCTTTCCTCTCTGGCGGCGCGGAGGCTGCTCCTCCCGTCCATGCTCGTGGCCCCTGGTGCCCTTTCCTGCGACGGCCGGGCTCTCCCGCGCCTCTCTGCCGGCGACGGCAGCTCGAAAACACGCCCTGCAGCAGCAGGGGGCCCGGTCCCTTTCTCTTTTGCGCCCTCTGCATCTCCCACCACCAAAACCCGTGGGTCGACGGCGAGCAGGAGACGAGCTGTGGAACCCCCCTGTCCCCCTTGCCGGCGGCGCGTGCACCCGAGGGTGAGCGCACCTCCGTCAAAAGGCGCAGAGGTGGTTCCCTTTACCACCAACGGCGGCACATCTTTGCCGGCGGCGACTGAGGCCCTACCGGTGTTCTTTTTCTTTTCTTTTCCTCCTTTTTATACTGTGGGGATTTCTGTATCGATCTAGGATATAGCTAGGGTTTGCAGTTCATCACTATCTACCCGAAAAACAAAAGATCTACAACCTAGCACAACTCTGATACCAATGTTAAACTGCTAGGATCGTCTAGGTGTAGATCTTGTGCCGGGTATCACTATATCTGTAAACGAATACTGGTACTGTGGGGTTTACCTGTCCCTGCGAGGAGGACTAACCCGTCGAAGTCGACATGGTGGTGATGGCGACGATGACGGGGTGAGGTCGAGCGATAGAGGTGGCGGCGGAGCTTCCCGCCGGCACTGTGCAGACCTTGATCGGTAGGTGTGTTGGTGGGGCGAGTGGCACTCCGGTCAACCTCGTGATGTGTGCCACCGCCCCCACCACTGTATTTATAGCACAGGCGATAGGGGCCCACCAACCAGATGCGGTAGGGCGCCCCCGATCAGGGCGCGGACGAGGCCAAGGGTCCGAGTTCGAGCCGTTGGGCTCGGACGCGAGGAGATCATCCTAACATTCTTGTAATCCATACAGCAATCGTGTCATTAAAGATTTCTAGGAACACGAGTTCAAGAGGCACCAATTAGCATTGTCTTCGCGCTCGGTGACGTACGTTTCAAATGCGCCAGGTTCTAGCCAAGAACATATGAATTCAGATCCACTTCATGGAGATTCCAACAATGGTGGAAATCTACCCACAGATGTTAGTTCCTTTCTGCTGACATCTATATACATTTTATGTCCCATTTCTAATTTCTGTTATAGTATAAGATTTCTTCTACACGCCTGGTTTTTTTTAGATGGCTCTACACATGTATCATGAGTGCCTGTATATACTTGAAGCCTTTTTAGAGATTATTTTCTGTCGAATAATTTTGCGCAATGAGTGTCTGTATTGCCTCCCTTTCCTTGAGCATACGAACAGTTTTTTTTATTAAGCAATAATTTTTTATAAGGTTATTCATCCTTTTTTTCAGAGGGATATACTTCTGTTAGATGGTGACTGTTGAGATAAATAAGATTTTCCTTTTACAGAAACGCTGATGTTCTACTGTCTTACAGTCCTCGTTCCTACTTGTTTTCTTCTTTCTCCATGCAGTTGCACAAAATTGTTGGTTCGGTCGGCCTAACCAACTTTTTTGCATTTTTTTCTAAGCATTGCAAATGCTTCTTTTTTTTTCTTTTTAAAGGATTATTATACAGCCCAGCAAGAGAAGAGAATTGAGCTCTTTTGATTCTTCTATCTGGGTTTTAAAGGGGATGCTTCCTGTTATATATACTTGACAATATTTCTTACAACCCAACAAGAAGAGAGAAAACGATAATTAATTTACTCAATTAAATCATGACATTGAATTTGCCATCAAAAGAAATTGAGACAAAGTGGAGACACATTTTATGGGATGGATGGAGTATAATACTAAGAGTCTGCTCTTGGATTTAGGCTAGACGTCTCATGGTCTCAGCCTCTCAGGTCGATTGACCACAGTCCAGTCAGGCCGAAGAAGAGTATCAATGCATAGAGAAAATTCCTTATTTGACACTACCTTAAATTTGTCTTCCTTATTTGACACTGGAAATATTTTTCTTCCCAATTTGACATCTAAAGTTCATTTCATTCCTAGAATGACACTCTAGTGCATTTTAAGTCCTAATGGTGTTAAATAAGAGCATACAAAGACTCTATTGCCCCTGACAAATTATTTGACAAAAAAATGTTGTGACATATTTAACCAAGCGACCGGTGTTTTGGTACATAAAAACTGCACCTCTCTTAGTGTGTTTTTGGATACCAAGTATAAGAGTCGTGTATACAGAAAACAAGTTTGTAGAGGATTTTTGGGAAAACATGTTTTATTTGGTTTTTCTGGTAAGTCATGTTTACACAAATCCTTGTTTGGTTCATAAAATGGTAAAACACAGGTTTTGTACTGTTGCACGTTTCTCGGCTTCTTTCTCTTCGGGAGAACATGACGTTGCACCTGCAGTTAGCGATCATGACGAGGTCGCCCGAGTAGATGAGAATATTCTGGACATTCACGCCTAGCGCCCATGCCATGAGGTAGTGGTACTAATTTAACTTGTGGACCAGGTCATGCTTCCACCGGCTGTCGCACCAATCGATCTCGTCGGTCAGCGCCGCCGCCGCCATGCATGTACATGCTCCATGTCGTAGGCCACTCTCTCATCCTCGGACGCCGACACAAGCACGTCACCGGTCCAGCGACCACGTCGAGCACACGTACAGCCGAGCCAGATATCCGTATCCACACCCAACCCTGGCTGTCGCAGCAACATGGCCCGACGCTCCGGCCGCTCCAGGCCTGCACCTTTGGCGCCCTCCACAGCCAGGCAATGGCAGCCCTCCACTGTGCCTGTGTCGCCGTTCAGAGCGCCGCCCGCCTGCGCGGTGCCCGTGCTGCCAGACATACCCGCGACGCCTTGCACAGCCGTGCCTGGGCCGCCACCTTCAACCGCTAGGCTTGTGGAAGTGGACGGGAGCGAGAGGTTATCCAAATGTTTTGACCGGTTTCAGTTCGATTGGGTCAGTTTGGTTCGATCAGTTACAGAGAGGGGTATTCTAGTCTAAATGGGAAAAAAGTGACGGAAGCACCTAACGCCACAAACGGTAGTGTCATTCTAGGAAAGAAATGAAGTTTAGATGTCAGATTGGGAAGAAAAAAAATTCTAGTGTCAAATAAGGAAGACAAATTTAAGGTAGTGTTAAATAAGGAATTTTCTCCAATGCATAAGGAGAGGTTGTGGCCACGATGGTGGAGTAGGGTCACCGAGGCCTTTTGAAGCCAATGGCAAAAGACTCTCCTGGTAGACATGGTCCGTTCCATAGAGATGATCGTAACGGATTCTGCATGGCGCTCACCACCTTGCCCCTCCTTAGGTTGTATACGCCGACTCCTTTCCGTTCGAAGGTCATGACTACAGCGTCACCCTCGTCGCTCACGTGGACGAGCAATATGGAGAAAAACCGGCGTCGTCCTTGATCCAATAATCTAGTGTCGATCATGTACCTTAATACCCCACTCCTCCTCCTCGTAGCTCTCGAGCACCCACAGCTTGAGCACCCCCTCATCTGCCACGAATAGCGGCGCGCCCAGTGTCCCGTCCACTCCCACAAGCCGGCTGAACATGTTGTCTGTATGAGTGTCACTATCCACCACATTAGTCGGAACTCCTCCAAGATGGTGTCAAACACGACAATCCCCATGCGACGCCTCCATAGCATCCAGTGCAGGCAGCTGCGGTGAATCACCGGTTCATCCATCAACAAAAAATCGGTGTCCGTCCACAAGTTGGAGGGCCCGAGTCGCCTGGCCGTGTGATGGCCCGACGCCACCACCAGGTATACTCGTAAATCTTGTAAGGATAATGTATGTTGTGGCAGAGGACGCGGTACTCGGCCGTGGGCGCGTGCCGGTAGAAGCCCACGAATTCCACCTGCTGGCCAATCTCGGCGGGCAGTCTGGTGAACTCCCGCGTCGCCGGATTGCATACGAAGTAGCGGAACACGTCTCCGTTGGTATCGATCTCATGAGGCTCCAAACAATTGCTCGAGAAGAGGAGTAAGCCGTCGCAGCACCCGTGGAGGTACGTATGCTGACAAGCGATGCCACAGTAGAGGGGAGCCGCTGTTGATTGATCGGTGTAGGGCAACGGGAGGGCGGAGATGCCCATGCGATTGCTGTTGAGGAGGATGGCGCGGGGTGCACGCCGGTGGTGATCATGGATGAAGATGGGGTCGGAGAGGAGACGACGCCACTGCTTGCAGACGGCGCCGAACCGGAGGACTAACTTGGCCGGCAGGAGGAGGAGGATCTCCACGAGGACGTCCTCCGGCAGGGCCGGTACGGTTGCGGCTATGTTTGCGCCCGCGGGCGCCATGGCCCAGCTGCTTGTACCGTGGGAATTCAGATCAATATTGGTATCCCATTGAATTTCGATGTTCGAGGTGCCCACCTAGCTAGGTATTCGGCAGATCAAAACCCTTGCTGGACCACCGTGAACGGATGGAGGTAGCCGCCCTATGGAAACCTACGGAACCGTGAATTCAGATCAATATTAGTATCAGTTTTTTTTTTACATCAGTGTGGCTCTTCAGTTTGCACACAAAAGACCAAGCCCATGGGTCTAAACTCAGCAGGCATTACGCATTGGGCAGCCCATATACTGCATCGTGCATATGGACAAGTCAAAACAGATTATTTGGTTCAGAAAAAAAGAAGTGTGTATTTCCTTCTATGGTGAATCACGGATTCTTCAGTTTTTAATTGTCAAAGTAACATAATGATCCGACCGTAACAATGTAAGTGCCGTTGAATTGTGTAGATTCGTACGTTATCTACTTCCTCTGTACAAAAATATAAGACCTTGTAACACACTGTCACTACTCTTAAACGTCTTACAATTTAGCATAGAGGGAGTAGACTTTAGGTTCCGCTTGGATAGCTGGATTTTAGTTATAACGGGTGTTAAACTTTGTGATCCGTAATCATCTGCGGTATTTGCGCTCGGTTTGTCGTTATTTACGAGGCCCGTTTTATTTCCCTGTTCGCCATAGGCACCGTGAAACAGCCAGGCAAACTTTCCGGGCCACTAAACTAAACCAGCCATCCAAGTGGGTCCTGTTTGTATTTCACGAAGGTTATGTGAGATTTGCTAAGATTTAGATATATTTAGACACAAAACAATCTACATAGGTTCCAATTCGACAAATCTCATACAACCTTCATGAGACGGAGAGGGTAAATCACAAGAAATCTTGAACACTTTAATTTGGAAGGGATGAAGTACATAGATCTATATGTTAAAATAGAACGAAATGAAGCGTTTGCAATACTTTGGAAAAAAAATTGGTCGTCTTCTATGCTCATATTATCAAGAAAAAATATTAGTGTATACTTCAAAAAAAAGTATTGCAGTATGTATCGCCTCTTTAATTTGGGAACATACTAATGTCTTCTTGTGAATAAAAAAATGGTGGATCCTTTGTGACTTCTTTTATCCGGCACAGCCTACTTTATAAAATACTCCATCATTTGTCTAAGTACTACTACCTACTTTTAAATAAATTGAATAATTATCGCCTTTTTTATTCGGAAAAACTATTACCATCTTTATTTTAATGAATAGCAAATTGTTCGATCGTCCGTCGCCTCTTTTATCTAGCAAAAATACTGTTGCCCACTTTAAAACATACTCCATCATTTATCGCATCTTTTACTACTACCGTTCGTCAACCGCACCTTGACTTTGGAAAAAAGCTGTTGGGTCGTTCATTCGTCTATGTTATTTGAAAAATATTGCTAACTTAACCGGCTGAAGATCACCTAGGGGCACACATCTACAACTTCCTGTGCCTCTATTATCTGGGACTATAGTACTTTGCCAGTGCTTCCGCAATACCTTTTACAGTATTTCGGAAAGAAAAATGGTTGTCCGTTCGTCAACAGTACCTTTTCGAGTACTGTGAAAAAGATTGGCATCATTTGTCGCCTTTTTTATTCAAAAAATAAAATTGCGCAAGGTGGTCACCATGCGCACTGCTCCAAGGACAGTGGGAGCATGATGCAGAATCTCTCCACAGCAAACAAACCTATAGCTTATCAAATGGGCAAGTTGGTCGCCGCCGATCGTCACTTCACCAGCAACAGCGAGCACCACCCGCCAAAACGTCGCGGTGCTAGCTCGTTTCCTACCTTCCCGTTCCCGGCCGGGTCGTGGTCAGCACACGGCATGGCGAAACGAGACGACAGGCTCGCGCCGCCCCGCGCGTCGCCGTCGCGGCGGGGGCCATCCATCCCGATCCATGGCTGCCAGCCGCGGCTCGACGGACGAACGAGCGAAGCAGCTCCGTCGTGTTGTGGCTGTATCTGAAAGCAGTCCGTGCGCTAGCTGATGATGCCCCGCTCCACGTGAACGAGGGCCCATCCGCTCGGAGACGGGGGAGAGGATGGAGGAAACAGAAGGGAGGTGAAGCGGACCCGTCATGTCGGCTACGAGCGCTGCTGGTGGCTGGTGGTGTGTGTGTGTGACCCCGACTGCCCGCGGGGGCCGGGGGGAGAACGGGACGAGCCGCGGCGTCGCGCGCGCGCAGCCTCGGCCTATTTCTTCACCGAGGCCAGGAGCCATTCATCCGGTGCGTTTTGTCTTTGGGAGACAACGAAGGCGACGACGACGAGCAGGGTGCAGCGTCTGCGCGCAGCGGCTGGCAAGCATCGCTTTTGGGGGAAAACGACCCGCGCTCGAGTGGGTTGGTTGGTTTTCAGAATGATTGGCGCCTCTGATTCCCAGCGTGGATGCTGGCGGATATACCTTCCTAGGCACGTACCCATCTACACAATCAATATTACTATTACTATTAGGACATCTTCAATGCAAGATATTTAGGTAGGTGTTTGGAAAAATAAACCTGGTTTTTTAATCACAGATGCTTACTTACAAGGAAGATGCCTAACTAGGCATCTCTTGTGTACAAATAAGCGCTCGTACCTAAGAATTTTTTTTTTGTTTATTTTCGTGAATACCTAGCTAAGCACCTTGCATTGTATATGGCCTTATATACTCATACTCATAGAAAGTATATAATATCAGTGATGGAACCAAAAGATTCCATAACAGTTTGACGAAAACATGCCAAACGAAATGATTGACTACACTTCTGATTAGGGCAACTCTAGCATATATCTTCAGAGTGGTTTGCGGTAAACTGTAAAACATTTTTCTCTATTTCTCTATATTTTCTCTATTTCAATGGTGTTATCTTATACAAAAATAAAAGTACTTCGTACTAATTAGTGAAGAGCTCTCCAACAATCACTCGTGTCAATGCCACTCCTTGTCGTCGCCACTGCTCCAAACATTGGCACTGCTCCAGCACCAGTGCAACGCCGCTCTGCTCTACCCCCGCTGGTCCTACACGCCACCTGAATCGGCTACCATTGTCTCAATCCCGGTGGACGAATTGCGGGAAGCTGCAAAAATAGTCGTGGTTCAGACGCTTAGGATCTATCTGGTCATTTTTGTTAGCCGGACCGACAAGATTGAAACCCGGTTATTTAAGAATTTGCTTTTTTTTTGGAGCAACTGGCAACCTTTTCATTAAGAAGAGAAAAAATGACCAGTTTATAAGGAAACCTGGCCGAAAACCGAACAACACAACGCAACACACCGGCCCCGAAACCGCACACCAAGACGACTCTACGGCCCTAGCGGCAAAGGTGACACCCTATAGCAAGACAACCATTTTTTTACGGTATCTATTAAATATGCTTTTAGAACTCGCAATAATATAGGAGTTTCATTATCCAACAAGTTTGTCTCATCACCAAATATCTGGACGAGACACACTGCAATTATAAAATTCGAGCCCTAATATTTCCTGCGAATTGGCATGGTCGATATCTATATCTAGACGCACCTGAGCTCGATTCCCGGCTAGTGGTTTCGCCGTGACCATGTCAGCACCATCGATAACAATACCTGCAAGATGTAAAGTGTTCACGACGACATGTGATGGGCACTCACCATTAACTACGGACACAAACAGATTTGGCTCTTTTATCCGGCCCTACGCGAGATCGAGCTGTTTTGACATTTCTTGTTTCACTCCACTGCTGCGATGGCCGATGGATCGACCTTGACGTCGCGGGAAACGACCTGTGTAGTATGCTCTTTTTATGCCGCCGCATATTCCATCGATCCGCTCCCGAGCCGGGCGTCCCCGCGGGTTGGAAACTGACACCCTAAAGGTGTGACGTCGACGGGACAAGAAGAAGACGGCGATGCACAACGACGACAGATCACACATGCATTCACCTCTCACCAGATGACAAAAAATGATAGGCAGTCGTTACGATCTGTGGTTCCAAGTACACTTGTACAGTTGTACTACAGCTCTGCATATCATACGGAAAGCTGTACAAGTTCCTTCAAACATAGCAAAAGAATCACACAATTGGATTTTTTATGCAACTAATTAAGCATACAAGCTGTTCTTGGGAATCTTGGTGGAGAAAAATATAACTAGGTAGGATGAATAAATTAGTTACCACATGGCACTTTTTTAAAAGAATCTCTCGCGGGTTACCTCGGCGACGTCAACTTCTTCAACTGGGAGCGCGGTGTCGGCCTCGACGACGATGAGGAGGACGAAGTCGTAGTCCTCGACGCCTTGGAGGAGGAGGATGAACTCCAACCACCAAACCTCACGTACGAGGAGGCCGTGGAAATGGCCATCGCCGAGCTCGCTCAGTGGGATGGCCTCATTGTCCGACTGCGGGCATCTGCGCTGGCCAAAGGGAGGCCAGCAACTCCTCTGGCGACTCCTCCCGCACCGATGTTGCATCGTCCCGCACCTACGCCGCCTGTCATTGCGTATTCAACGAGTCTCCAGTGAGGGGAGCTTCACGGAGGAGAGAGAGGGGGATCCATGGGGCGAGGAGTCACCAGGATGGGGTCACACGAGTTACCCAGCTTCAGCCTCGCAACGGCGGTGGATCCTACAAGCTGCTATAATTCACTATAAGAAACAAGTGCGTGATTACAGGGAGTTGTGTCTTGCCGCAAAGGCTCCTAGGATCCGGCTATAAAGACTTGATCTAGAGAAATGCATAGTGGCTCTCGGGTGCCACACACCCCCATAATTGAAACAATAAAAAATCAAGGTAAAAAAGTTTGAACTTTTTTTGAACTCAAAGATGATCAGATATTGTAGTTGTATAAAATTATTTCCCTAGAAAATTACCTTCATGGAATCATGGGTAAAAAAAACAAACTCGAAACGCCCCATGACCACGTACTATTCACTTTATGGTTGTCATAATTTTGTATTTGTTACCCTGGAGATCATGAGAATCATTTTTTCCAAACATTTTTTTACGAGTACAAACTTGATCATCCTTGGTTTCCAGGAAGATTCAATTTTTTCTGACTTTTTTAAATTACTACACATTTTGGTGTATGAGGGTGTGTGGCACCCGAGAGCCAAAAGTCCCCTTCCTCCGAATCTAGGTTACAAAGTAGAGATCCTATCGGATACAATTAAGCCTAAACTACGCAGGTGATTCCTTGTCATGCACATCCTGGATCCGACCGACCTTCATCATGGGTCGGATCCGGCATATTGTCTCTGGACCGGATCCTTCTTTCTTTAGTTTTCGGCAACTGGGTCGCTCGGTTGGTCCATAGGCCTCACCACCGTCTTTGGGCCACCCGAGCTTACCGGAATTAAGGGCATGTCGCATTATATCTAGTTAGCATATCCACAACACCGCCATCGGTGCTTCAGCAGCCTCTGCACTGGTCGTGCCCTTCGACTAGGTGTATCAGCCGCCTCCTAGTGTTACGCAAAAGTGAAATGCAATATATCTTAGTCTTTTTTTCAAAAAAGGTCCACCTATCTATTGATAATCATCTACGCTAGTACAAACTCACTGGGCTTCTTCGGAGGCGCGGCATCTTTCTTGCCGCCCTTCATGAAGTTGCCCTTCTTAGGCTTGCCCTGTTTCTTGAAACTGGTGGTCTTGTTGACCATCAACACTTGGTGCTCTTTCTTTATCTCCACTTCAGCAGTTTTCAGCATGGAGAAGAGTTCAGGTAACTCCTTGTTCATGCACTGCATGTTGTAGTTCATCACGAAGTTCTTGTAACTAGGTGGCAGTGATTGGAGGACACGATGAATACCCAACTGGTTTGGAATCACTATTCCCAAGTCATTGAGCTTCTTCGCGTGCCCAGACATCTTGAGCACGTGCTCGCTAATGGAGCTACCCTCTTCCATCTTGCAGCCAAAGAACTGTTCCGAGGCTTCATAGCTTTCCACGGCCGCATGAGTTTCAAAGATAGCTTTGAGCTCACAGACTATCTCACAAGGGTCGTGGTTTTTAAAAAGCTTTTGCAGCTCAGCCTCTAGGCCGTACAGGATGGCGCACTGAACTTGGGAGTAATGAATTTTCTGAGTCTGGTAAACATTTTTCACCTCATCGGGAGCATTTTCTGCAGTTGGGGCACCTAGCGGTGCATCGAGCACATATTGCAATTGTCCAGCAGTGAGGACAATCATCATATGACGGATCCAATCCATGAAGTTGCTTCCATTGTTTTTAAGCTTTTCTTTCTCTAGGAACTTATTAAAATTGATGGTGGGGGCCGCTATGATCTACAACATATTTGCAAAGAGTTTAGACTAAGTTTATGATAAATTGATTTCATTTTAATTCTTAAATTAACTAGGTGAACTCCCACTCAAAACAACATCCCTCATATTTTATTAGTGATTACACGAACCAAATCCACTACACCAAGTCCGATCTTCACGAGAGAAGATGTAGTTTCAAAGGCGAACATTCAAAATGTTCATCATATCGTTCATATGACTCATGCTCTACCTTTCGGTATCCCGTGTTCCGAGACCATGTCTGTACATGCTAGGCTCGTCAAGGATAACCTTAGTATCCGCATGTGAATCTGGCTTGCAGCCGTTGTATGCACATGTAAAATCTGTAACACCTGATCGTCACGTGATGCTTCAAAACGACAAGTATTAGCAAATGTGCATACTAAGGACGAACACTTTATTATCTTGATATTTAGTGAGAGGGATCATCTTATAATGCTACCGTCGCGATGTAAGCAAAATAAGATGCATAAAGGATTAACATCACATGCAATTCATAATATGTGATATGATATGGCCTTTCTTCTTCTGCTTTTGATCTCCATCTCCAAAGCACATACATGATCTCCATCATCACCAGCATGGCGTCAAGGTCAGTGGCGCCGCTTCATGGTTGTCCATCACTTATAGCTACTATGACAACTACTTGAAATAAAGCTATTACATGATGAATAGACACGCAGGTCTTCACAAATTTAAAGGCAACCATTAGTGACGTGGGCATTACCCTTCAGGTAACTGTTATTGCCCTATCATGTACGGAACAACTGGAGGCCCATGAAGACACCCGATGGCAAGGTGGGCCACTATGGCGGTGCCGAAGAAGATTCCTTGAAGGACAAGACGAAGAAGAACCGAACAAGGAAAGTTTAGATCTAGGGATTTTGTAACCTAGTCATACCCGGACAGATCTCTTGAGACCTGGCCCCTTATATAAGGGCCAGGAGAGGGGCTGTCGAGGGACACGATCAATCTTAGCAACTTTAGCCAGCGCAAGTCCAGAGCTAGGTCAAACTAGCGCTTAGTCTCTCGACGAAACCACAGCCGAAACCTTCGGCACCCCATTGTAACCCGATATTTTCATAATCAAGATCAGACAGGCAGGACGTAAGGGTTTTACCTCATCGAGGGCCCCGAACCTAGGTAAATCGCTCTTCCCGCTTGTCTGTTAACCGATGTCTCGAGTCAGCCTACAGGATTCCATCAACCCTAAGTCCCAATCGGAGGGCATTGCCGAGGAGTACCCTCGACAATTGGCGCCTTCTATGGGAAACCTGTTGGCACAAGATCCGTCATCGGCAGATCCAACCATGTCGTCGACAGCTTCGTCGACGCCTTCGTCATCACCAACCTTGGGAAGTCCGATCCGATTCGGCTCTTATGAGTTCACCCCGCACAACGACTCCTCTCGCCCAACTTTTTCGGATCTACAAGGAAACACCGAGATGACGTTCGGGAGTGTCCACTACAACGTCAACGCGGAAGGAGTCCTCCGTCTGCTGGAACCATACGCTCCTGGACCAACAAGGAAATCGCTCCCGTCGGCTGCAAGGTCAACCGTGTCGTCATCAGTCGACCTCTCGGCAGGGCTGACGGACTCGACGGATTTATCCCTGCCATCGACTCCTCGATTGACATCCTCAATGTCGGTCGGATCCGATAAACCCGTACCGTCAGAGATGACTTCGTACTACTGCCTGAATTGCGACACCAGGCATGGGTTGGGATCGACTGACACGCCGTTCATCTACAGTGCTCAGCATTCATCGGGAGAGGACAGTGTCGACAGCATCGTCAAGGAGGTTACCTGGAAAACAGCGCACCACCAAGTCTATGCTGCCAATAACACAGGAAACGCAAGGAACGGGGAAGGAGGAGGAGATCAGGAGATCACACCCCGCGCTCCAGCCGGCGACACAGCTTTGAAAACAGCGCCAGTAACAATAATAGTGATTACACCATCGCAGAGGAAGAATGGGCAGCAGCCATGGCCGCCGTGCTTAATAACACCCCGCTTCCCGCCGGTACTTCGGTTGGAACCCTCAATGCTTACCGTTCCATCTTGGAGAAAAATCGGGAGTGTCTATCGAATGAGCAGGCCACCCTCGAAAGACGCCAGTTCGCGGCAGAACAATCCAGTGAGAGGAGAAGGGGCTCGCGAGGAAGTGCGTCCCGAAGTAGCCAAGGTCCAGGGAAGCATCGATCAAGGCTGTCCAGGCTTTCAGAAGACGACGCTAGAGAAATAACCTCAAACCTGTCCAGATCCTTCATGACTACGGACATTGCGGGCATGCTAAGGCCAAAAACCGTTGAAGGAGCAACCGCCAACCTCGCGGCATACCTCATCAATCAATGACCCGAAGGTCCTATGACTCAAGCTCATCGAGGCGCCCTGGAAAGCCTCGCAATCCTAGGAGATAACCTGGTTCCACGGAAGGAAAAAACTACACTCCAAGCTAGTGGCTCAAAGCACCGTTCGAGAGACGCCCGAGACGAAATCACCCAGAGTCGAATCGATAGAGCCAGACGACGGCAAGCCGCGAGGGGGGAGTATGATAGCGATGCTTCAGAAGAAAGCCAGGAATACGACGACGAGTTGAGGGGAGCTTACTGCTTGAGCTACAAGATCTGTGAAACGATGCCACCCAAGAAGTTCAAACTTACCTCTACCGACGCCGCTATGTACGATGGACAGCAGGAGCCGAGGTCATGGATAGACGATTACCTACAAACCGTGATCCTGCACAAAGGAAATCAGATAGCAGCGATGCAATGTTTGCAACTTTACATGAAAGATTCGGCACGGGTCTGGTTGAGAGGCTTGCCGAAGGGTTCTATCAAGTCATGGGACGACCTGGTGGACGCCTTCGTCGCGAACTTCCAAGCAACATACAAGAGGCCTGTCGGGATCGAAGAATTACGGCATTGCCAGTAGAAACTGAAGGAGTTGATGCGCGCATACATCGGGAGATTCACTAAACTCCTGAACGCCGCCGAAGATGTTTCCATCGACAGAGCAATCGACGCCTTTAGCGACGGCATCCGACGTGAGACCTACATAGAGGAACTTGGGCGCAAGAAGCCAAAGAGTATAACCAAGTTGATGGAAATCGCTAACAGCTGGGCTGATGGAGAAGACAATGTACGAAGGCCACGACAACGCAACGATGACGAAGACGATGATCAGCCGAAGCACGATTCGGGCGGTCGAAGGGATCATCGTAAGAAAAGGAAGGACCGCAGTTACGATGACAGCAATCTGGTAGCCGCGGGATATTCCGATCGACAAGACGATTGTTACGACGACAGGCGGGACGATCGGCAGGACGACAACCGAAGTAATTCTGGGAACCGTGGCAACTACAAACCACGACCACAGAAGAACCCAGAGTTACCCTTCGCTGAGCAGATAAACGCTCCTTGCTACTTTCACTCTTACATCGACCAAAAAGATAACAAGAAAAAGTCCAGCCATCTTCTCAGAGACTATCGACAGTTCATCGAGATGCAGAAGCTCATACAGCAGCAGCCAATTCCACCTCCGCCTCCACCTCAGCACCAGGTCCCGCAAGCCCAGCCTCACAACCCCAACGAGTCTTTTCCGCCACCGCGTGGGTAGATGAGCATGATCCACATGACTGGTGTTTCGAGAAGGGAGATGAAGAAGCTCACTCAAGAGATCAATCTGGCAGAAAGCATTATGGCCAACATTCCTGAATACATCGAATGGTCATCTCAGAGCATTATTTTCAGCAGAGCAGATCATCCGATGACAATCCCAAAACCGGGGCACGCTGCCCTAGTAGTTGAGGCGCAAATCGGAGGGTTCAAGATGAGCAAAGTCTTCATGGATGGAGGAAGCGGACTAAACATGATATTCCTCGACACGATCAAAAGCATGGGAATCACAATGAGGATGCTAGAAGAAACGGATACCTGTTTCCATGGGATCCTCCCCACCTTACCGGCGTACTCTCTTGGCAAAGTTTATCTAAACGTTTTCTTTGGCAAACCCGACAACTTCAGGAAGGAAAATATCGAGTTTGAAGTAGTAAACTGGGAATCACAGTACCACGCTATACTTGGAAGATCAGCTTATGCCAAGTTCATGGTGTAGGATAACGTTGCATAGAAAACAAAAAATTTCCTACCGCGAACACGCAATCCAAGCCAAGATGCAATCTAGAAGACGGTAGCAACGAGGGGATTATCGAGTCTCACCCTTGAAGAGATTCCAAAGCCTACAAGATGAGGCTCTTGTTGCTGCGGTAGACGTTCACTTGCCGCTTGCAAAAACGCGTAGAAGATCTTGATCACGGCGCCACGAACGGGCAGCACCTCCGTACTCGGTCACACGTTCGGTTGTTGATGAAGACGACGTCCACCTCCCGTTCCGGCCGGGCAGCGGAAGTAGTAGCTCCTCTTGAATCCGACAGCACGATGGCGTGGTGTCGGTGGTGGTGGAGAAATCCGGCGGAGCTTCGCTAAGCGTGCGGGATGTGGTGGAGGAGAGAGGCCGCTAGGGTTTGGGAGAGGGGGGCGCCGGCCACTAAGGGGTGCGGCCACCTTGGTGGTTCTTGGGTGGCCGGCCCCCTCCCTTGGCCCCTCATTATATAGGTGGAAGCCCCAAGTGTTGGACTACAAGTCTCCGAATAAGACCCGAACCCAAAACCTTCCATGTGATAGGGAAACCTACCCAAGGTGGGAATCCCACTTGGGGTGGGATTCCCCTTTCCATGTGGGGGTTGGCCGGCCCCCATAGGGGGAGTCCACTTGGGACTCCTCCCCCACTAGGGTTGGCCGGCCATGGAGGTGGAGTCCCTCCGGGACTCCACCTTCCTTGGTGGTTTCTTTCGGACTTTTCTAGAACCTTCCATAGAACCTTCCGGATCATTTTAAATCACATAAAATGACTTCCTATATATGAATCTTATTCTCCGGACCATTCCGGAACTCCTCGTGATGTCCGGGATCTCATCCGGGACTCCGAACAAATATTCGAACTCCATTCCATATTCAAGTTCTACCATTTCAACATCCAACTTTAAGTGTGTCACCCTACGGTTCGCGAACTATGCGGACATGGTTGAGTACTCACTCCGACCAATAACCAATAGCGGGATCCGGAGATCCATAATGGCTCCCACATATTCAACGATGACTTTAGTGATCGAATGAACCATTCACATATGATACCAATTCCCTTTGTCACGCGATATTTTACTTGTCCGAGGTTTGATCATCGGTATCACTCTATACCTTGTTCAACCTCGTTTCCTGACAAGTACTCTTTACTCGTACCGTGGTATGTGGTCTCTTATGAACTTATTCATATGTTTGCAAGACATTAGACGACATTCCACCGAGAGGGCCTAGAGTATATCTATCCGTCATCGGGATGGACAAATCCCACTGTTGATCCATATGCCTCAACTCATACTTTCCGGATACTTAATTCCACCTTTATAACCACCCATTTACGCTGTGGCGTTTGGTGTAATCAAAGTACCTTTCCGGTATAAGTGATTTACATGATCTCATGGTCATAAGGACTAGGTAACTATGTATCGAAAGCTTATAGCAAATAACTTAATGACAAGATCTTATGCTACGCTTAATTGGGTGTGTCCATTACATCATTCATACAATGATATAACCTTGTTATTAATAACATCCAATGTTCATGATTATGAAACTAATCATCCATTAATCAACAAGCTAGTTAAGAGGCATACTAGGGACTCTTTGTTGTTTACATATCACACATGTATCAATGTTTCGGTTAATACAATTATAGCATGGTATATAAACATTTATCATAAACATAAAGATATATATAATAACCACTTTTATTATTGCCTCTTGGGCATATCTCAAACACATGGCTGTGCCACATTACGCATACCTCAAGCTGAAAATGCCTGGGAATAATGGAACAAATATCACAGTCTATGGAAGTTTCTCACGCTCGGATAATTGTGATCGCGAGTTTCAGAGGATCGCTGCGAAGTTCGGGCTCAAACAGGAACCTGTCGACTTCCCTTCAAGATCATTAGCAATCGACAGTAAAGAAGATGAACGCGTCACGAAGTCGAAGAAGAAGCCAGCCGACCTCGCCCCGGAAGCTTCGACAGTGAAAACCTCGACAGTTGGCGACAAGATCGTCATGGAAGAAAAGAAAACTCCGGCAATCACCGCAATAGCCCCTGCTGAAACCAGTGATGCTTCCAAAACCACCGGTGCAGCAGACAAGCTTGAAGATAAGGAGAAACCTCCCCTTGCCTAAAAGGATGCACAACATCATGCTTAGTTTCTTTCTTTTTTCTCTTATAAGCAGGGCCTCTTTTAGCCCTTTAGCCTTCTTACTTTATTAATAAAGACTTATGTTCCGTTTCTCTGAAGAATTGCAGTAATTTGGGGTACCCGAACAACATTATCAGAGACTTTGTCCATATATCTGTAGGGATTCGTTGCATAGAAAACAAAAAATTCCTACCGCGAGAACGCAATCCAAGCCAAGATGCAATCTAGAAGACGGGAGCAACGAGGGGATGAACGGGACTTACCCTTGAAGATTTCCAAAGCCTACAAGATGAGGCTCTTGTTGCTGCGGTAGACGATCACTTGCCACTTTCAAAAGCGCGTAGAAGATCTTGACGGTGCCACAATCGGGCAGCACCTCCGTACTCGGTCACACGTTCGGTGTTGATGAAGACGACGTCCTTCTCCCGGTTCCAGTGGGCAGCGGAAGAAGTAGATCCTCCTCGGAATCCCGGCAGCACGACGGCGTGGTGGCGGTGGTGGTGGAGATCTCCGACAGAGCTTCGCCTAAGCTATGTGGGAGAGAGAGGGAGGAGGGAACCGCTATGGTTTCTAGGAGAGGGGGCTCTTGGGGGTGCGGCCATGGTGGTCTTGGTGTGGCCGGCCAGCCCCTCCTCTCCCCTCTTTATATAGGTGGAAGACCCCAAAGATTAGGTCAAAGTCTCCGAATAAGACCCCAACATAAACCTTCCATATGACCAAACCTAGGGGGAGTGGGACTCCCCCCTTTCCTTTGGTGGGGTGGTCGACCACCATGGGGAGGAGTCCACTTGGGACTCCTCCTCCCTTAGGCTGGCCGGCCAAGGTGGGTGGAGTCCCTCTGGGACTCCACCTTCCATGCTGATTTCTTCCGGACTCTTCTAGAACCTTCTAGAACCTTCCAGAAAAATACCGGATCATTTTCAAACCTAGAAAATGACTTCCTATATATGAATCTTATTCTCCGGACCATTCCGGACCTCCTCGTGATGTCCTGGATCCCATCCGAGACTCCGAACAAAACTTTGAACTCCATTCCATATTTCCATATCTACTAAAACGACATCAAACCTTAAGTGTGTCACCCTACGGTTCGCGAACTATGTAGACATGGTTGAGACTTCTCTCCGACCAATAACCAATAGCGGGATCTGGAGATCCATAATGGCTCCCACATATTCAACGATGACTTTAGTGATCGACTGAACCATTTACATACGATACCGATTCCCTTTGTCACGCAATATTTTACTTGTCCGAGGTTTGATCATCGGTATTTCTATACCTTTCTTCAACCTCGTCTCCTGACAAGTACTCTTTACTCGTACCGTGGTATGTGATCTATTATGAACCATTCATATGCTTGCAAGCTAATTAGATGACATTCCACCGAGAGGGCCCAGAGTATATCTATCCATCATTGGGATGGACAAATCCCACTGTTGATCCATATGCCTCAACTCATACTTTTCGGATACTTAATCCCACCTTTATAACCACCCATTTACGCAGTGGCGTTTGATGTAATCAAAGTACCCTTCCGGTATAAGTGATTTACATGATCTCATGGTCGAAAGGACTAGGTAACTATGTATCGAAAGCTTATAGCAAATAACTTAATGACGTGATCTTATGCTACGCTTAATTGGGTGTGTCCATTACATCATTCACATAATGACATAACCTTGTTATTAATAACATCCAATGTTCATGATCATGAAACTATGAACATCTATTAATCAACAAGCTAGTTATACAAGAGGCTTACTAGGGACTCCTTGTTGTTCACATAACACATATGTATCAATGTTTCGGTTAATACAATTATAGCATGGTATGTAAACATTATCATAAACACAAAGATATATATAATAACCATTTATTATTGCCTCTTGGGCATATCTCCAACAGTCTCCCACTTGCACTAGAGTCAATAATCTAGTTTACATATGTAAAGATATAACACCTTGGCCTTCCGGTGCTTTATCATGTTTTGCTCACGGGAGAAGTTTTAGTCAACGGATCTGACATGCTCAGAAACGTATGTATTTTGCAATTCATTTGCGTCTCTGTTATCACCGGAATTTAACCAGATCAGAAGGTGGGCCGTGATTTAAATGGGCTTGGAAGCTATGTACGTAAAACGGTCACGAATCGGCCTTGTACGAGAATTTGGGCCAAGTGGCCCGTGTATCTG
The DNA here is from genome assembly GCF_022539505.1 of Lolium rigidum. Classification (NCBI taxonomy): domain Eukaryota; kingdom Viridiplantae; phylum Streptophyta; class Magnoliopsida; order Poales; family Poaceae; genus Lolium; species Lolium rigidum. Next base: position 313,276,214 of record NC_061508.1, on the reverse strand, counting down.
TAAATTATAGTAGATTCCGTGTCGGTTAGGATTAAAACAGAGTTTAGCTCGTGCACGGTTGGGATTATTCCCAAATTAGAAAGTCTACGGACTATAAATATGTATCTAGGGTTATTTGAGAAAGAAGACGATCACGTTCACAACAAATCAATCTAGGCGCATCGCCACCCCTTGTTTCGAGGGTTTCTCCCGGGTAAGCAACATGCTGCCTAGATCGCATCGTGCGATCTAGGCAGTATCGGTTTATTCGTTCTTGGTGTTGCTCGTGCTGAAGCCTTTTTGATGATGAGCAACACCCCTATCTCAGGTGTTTTGGGGTTGACGTCGATGCTTTCATGATGTATTTGTTTAGCTACGTTATCCTTTAATATCTGGCTGCCCTTACATCTATCCTAGGTGTAAGGGCAGCATCTTGCTTGTTCTTTAGCTAGTAGATCTAATCTGTTACAGTTGCTCCTTGTTCTTCAAGGATTGGTTCGATATCCGTATAGTTAGGCCTTATAAACGGGTTGAACGATCCGGTAGCGCGTAAGGTGTGGTCAATGAAGTCCTAAAGGGATTGTTCCGGGGATCAACTTCATGTTGGTTTTTAGGCCTCTTTAGGGCTAGTTTTCCTATCATCTTACGTATCTACTACGCTCAACTACGCATAGGATGTTCCGGTTATGCGGTGAAAACCCTAGACTGTCGTAGATTAGTTTAATTTGATTTTGATTAAGCAGGATCCCCATGTTAATGTAAAATCCAACGTGATCCATGGGGCAATCGGCTCTTGGAGCCGATCCACAGAGTAACCTAAGAGCCGATCGGGGCTCGTATTTAATGTTTACGTGTTTGCCATGCGGGAAACTAAGTCGAAGCAATCCATCACCTTCCTGGCCAGGTATAGGTCAGGTGGCACGCCCTTGCATCAGCATCGGACGTGCGTACCATGAGCATTGCGGGCCGTCGCCCGAGGGACCAGGGCCAACCGCAGTCCTGGGAGCCTCCCGGCTCTACGGTGTTGCTCGTTGCTGCTCGCCGGTGGGTTTCTGACGGTAACACATTCTGGCACGCCCGGTGGGACTGTCAACAACAACGGCATCGACATCTTCCTCTGAGATGGCGGACGAGCCAGTCAAGTACGAAGAGTTGCCTGAGGATCACAAGAAGAAGTATGATGAGATCAAAGCCATCTTCGAAGCCGATCTCATCGGCTCTTTCACAAAGACCCGTTCACATGGTATCAGGTGGAAAGGGTTCTCACCCGATTGTGGTGACCCAGCGTACCACTGCATGGTGTAGTACACAAGTCGTTGACATAACACAAGTGAAAAACCGTTCCACTCATATTACATCTCTCAGAGTGGTACAACAAAAACATATGCGAGTCCAAGGTATGTCTATAGAAGTACACACGAACTGTTTACATAAGATCCACACAGCCTCCTACTTTACAGTGAGGTAAAACTTCAAATAAAGCTCCAAAAGAACGACTCGTAGTCTATCTTATTGCTAACTCAAGTTTAAGAGCTACTTGGCTTGCTATAGAATTCTAGCTACTTAGGTGCTAGGATTAGGGAAAGGTTCCCTTCTATTACTAGTCTAGGTTTCCATTATAGCTGATGCAGAAGTTGACTCCATTGACTCCTGTGATTGGATTCCTCATCTTGTTGCAGTTGACTCCCCTGTCTTCGAGTTCCACGGTAGTTTCTCCTTCGGTGCCTTGATCTAAGAAGGGGGTTCAAACGAGATAGAATGAGTACGAGCGTACTCAGCAAGTTCATATTAGGAAATAGGTGTATCATGCACTAGCTACAGCCATAGACCAGAAAGTCATAGGCCAATGCAAGTTTTTGTAATCATTTCTTCAAAAGGTTTATTTTATTCCGAAAACTATGCCCGTCGGTCTTCACGAGTTGACTAGAACTTCGTGGAGTTCCTTTCCTGCCGCGTTCGCAGTTCCTTCCCGGAACAGGGAGTGACAAGTCACAATTCTTGATACCCTCTCGCAGAGGTGCGTTACTTTACCCCACAAGAGATCTTAACTTTGTTGCCGGCCGAGAGTATGTCCCCGTCCACACTTCCTTTGGTGTGAGGCCCAGTATAAGATCCAAGCCAATCACTGCCTTCTCCGCGACCCTGCAAACCCACCCTTTTGTCCAACCGTACACCTCCAGTAGACTTCCCCCGATAATACGGCTTTACTCATGGTGTACTCCGGACAATCCATCATAGATCGTAGAGCCATCATCACTAATGGATGGGGATTTAAAAGGCTATCCCAACCTACGGCAGTGCCTCCAACACCCCGCCGGCTCTACCAATCCGTTGGCGTGCGTAAGGGAAAAGATACAGACTGACTCCCCAGAGCCATTATAGATCTTATGGATAACGTGATATGTACGGCGCTAGAATCACTGGACGGCATTGGTAATTAATCCTAGGGTGAGATAACCCATGCAATGGAACCTCCACCATATCAACACATACCATGGTTCCATTGCCCACCACATAGTCATATTCATAATTGTAAAATAATACTTTGCTTTTCAATGCATGAGTGATAAGTATAATACTTTGCATATAGTTTGATACAAATAATCAAATGACATGAGCAAGTGATGAACTTGCCTTTCTTGACTGCAAGATTATGCAGGCAAAAGCTTCGATACGTGATAACTCCAATTCTGAAATACCATCATTGTCCGGTAAGGACAATGTTTAAAGAACTGGCAAAGATGCTATAATGCATAGTATGAGATGCAATCGTACCGAGCATAACCTAACCTCGATGATTTAGGATGTATGAGTTGTAAAGATTTCTTTAGGGTTGGTTGCATTTTTAGAATGGTTCTCAAACAAGGTTCTTATTAGGGTTTGGTTATATTAGCATCATAATCAAGTGATATAAGACATCATAACAATCATACACATAAAGAATAGTGGTGGAACAATATGTAAAGAACAGTTGTCAATTTTAAGTTCTACAGAACATGGTTGATGATTACTTATACTATACTTCAAAAGAATAACTTTTGAAGAACATGTTGATTAAGAAATAATGAGTATTTCAAAGAAGGATTGGCTTCTAAGATTTGATTGACATTTGTACTTCAAAAGAATAACTTTTGAATAACAGGTTAAATAAGAATATGAACTACTTTAAATAGGAGCTAAATGCTATTAGGGTTTACTAATAGGGCTAGTTGGTGCTTAAGTAGAAATGATCTACATGTAGCAAGTATTAGTAGGTTTATTACTATGGTTTCTCCTAAGCATGATATCAAAGGATGGTTATCAAGATGGTTCTATAAATTAGCTATTAGGGTTTACTATGGCCTCATATTTGCTTTACTAAGTAATCACTAATGGTTTCTAAACTAGATGGTTTATTATTTCTGTAATAGGGTTTAGTTGAATAGGAGCATGTGATGTGATTTGCTACACAAGGTTGGTACTAGGGTTTATCATTATGGTTCTACTAAATTATGATGGTTGAGGTTGATCCTAATGGTGTGGTATGGTGATGAATGGTGTGATACTAGTGAATAATATAGGTTTAAAATAAGAATAGGAACATGAAATGATAATCTCATGTGACTTGGTTTATGCTAGTGGATCCTAAGCATGTATTCAATTGTTGCTAATTAGGGTTCTATATGTCAAGTAAATCTCCCATGATCATATGTGACACATATCTAGGGTTTTAGAGTTGATTCTAAGGTGGAATGATCACATGAAATAATGGGATCCAGGTCTTACTCAATTTGAAACTAGGGTTTCTAAATCATGGTACAACTCCTAAAATGATGGTTGGCAATATAGGTGTGGTAACTAATTACTTTGAAGCATAATTAGTAATGGTTTGACATTTTATTAATCCCCACAAGAATTAATAATTAGGGTAACTCTTATTTAGGTTTAATTAAGAATCAGGTTTAATAATTGTTATTAGGTTTAAAGTATTTAACTTGTTAAACAAAATATGTTTAAGTTGCAAAATTTTAGTTATTAAACTAATCTTGGCTTTTAATATTTTCTTGAGTTATTACTATTTAAAGAAAATAGAAAATAGTAATTTGCAAATTAGGGTTTACGAATTACCACTAATAATTAGGTTAATGCAATTATGGTAAATAAAATTAATCTTAACATTTTACTTAGTTACTGAATAGTTAAAATTTAATTTTGGAACTTAATTATTTATTGAATTCAATTTATATTTTAAATGAAAAGGCATAATTAAAGAAGTTAAAAATAAGTGAATTTTATTTTGACACACATTTTTGTTTTATATTTTATTTGGATAGAGTTTATTTTTGTGAACATTTTGATATATTAATCATATTTTTCTGAGTTGAAATGAATTTTGTATGATTTTACAAAGTTTCAGCATTTTTCTGGAATTTGAAATAAAGCAAAAGGCTAAACATACCGGTTCGATACCTAGCCCGATACATCGACCGGTGGGGTCGTCGACTAGTCATCCGCCTCGTTGGCGGCTGACCAGGTCAACACGACCGGTGGGTCCATCTCCACGTCACCCTACCGGCGGCTCAACGCCGGCGAGGCGAGGCACGACGGAGACACCGATTTCTGGCCTCCCGGGATGCGCGAGTATACTTTTCTGGATCCCCACGTCCTACTGAACACGATGGTAGCGGTGGTTTGCCGAGAAACTCGCCGGAGCATCACCGGCAACCATGTGCTGCGGTGGCGCACTCCGGCCAAACCTTGAAACGGAGCTACAGGCGATGCTAAGGATGATTAATGGGTTCGTAAGACGCGTAAGCTCACCAGGAAGATGATGAGACCCTCGGCGAAGCTTGAGATGGTCGGAGACGAGCACGGCATCGCGGATTCCGACGAACTGCTGTAAGGGGAAAATCCCAAATTGGCCTCGCCCTGAGCTCCCCTACTCGATTCCTTCCGCCAGGAGAACCTACATCAGCAGGCGCATCCAACGAGCTACCCCACGGACTCCGGGGTGGCTTCTATCGACGGCTAGCCGGAGAACGGCCGTCGGTGATGTTTGTTGATTGCGAGAGATATAAAGGTTCTGGGAAGAAATGGATGGGCGGCGAAGAACAAGGATTACACGGTGATGATCTCCAACTATTTATAGGCCGAGGGGAGCTCTGAGGCCTCGACACGACGACGGCGACGGTCAGGAGGTGGCGGTCTCTGGATGATCTAGTCTGGCGAAGATCTTTTCTCCCGCGGATAGACTCGGACGCGAGAGAGATTGGGCGAGCTTCTGAGAGGTTTGGCGACGTCCGGGCAAGCTTATCGGCGAGGAGGTCGTGGCCTCACCGGCGTTGCGCGCTGTCATGCACGGAGATGAGGACGACGACGTGTTTTATTCTCGCACGATTTTTAAAGCCACCGAACCGGTATTTGGCTTGGGCCGGGCTGCTCCCGGTCCTTTGTCGGGCTGGTTTGGTGGGCTGCACGGCCTGCTTCGGCTGCCAAGCAAGGTAAGTCTTTCCCTCTCTTTTCTCTTTAAAATTTCTGTTTTGAATTTTGTTATTTAAATTCAAATATGGTTTCTATTTTGTTCTCGTTGTGTTCTAAATTATTTGAATATCAAAACAATTTGATATGATACTTACTCGTATTGTTTTGTTTTCAAACAACCATTGTATAATTGATTTATTTTGTGTTCTTATGAGACACAATTCAAATTTTCAAATAGAAATGATTTTAGGGTTTATCTCAATTGCTTTGTTAATTAAGGAATTAAACATGTTTTAATTGATTTGAAATTTAGAACATGTGCATGGTGAACACATTCTATTTTTCTAGTGCTTAACCATAGTGATCATTCACATATAATTTAATTATGGCTAGGGTTTAACAAATGGTAAAGGAAATGGAATTGGTTCATGATTTTATGTGAATGATAGTTCTTAAGGTTTGAGAAAATGGTTGATTAAACTCTATAATTACTAATCTTGCTTAGCAACTTCTAGCTTGGATTATACTTGTGATCCATGATACACAAGGTAGGGCATATCATTTTATGTGAAGTGGATCCTATGTGAAAGGGTTTAGGGTTTTGCATACTCTTCATTAGATTGCAATATAAGTAGGCATGAGGATTGGTTTGGTGTTAACTACTAGTGATATACTTATTATTTTAGGTAATAGATGAGATCTGTTAATCATATGTGTTTAACTTATCATCTATATCTACAAGGTTTAATCATGCATTAGACAAGATCCACTCAGTCCTCACTAATCCCTCTTTAATATTCTTCTCATCACACTCATCCTAGATTCTTAGGGTTTATAATTAATACCAAGTTTTGATGATTATGGAATTGGTTTCCTAAGGTATTGCTATTGGAATAGGGTTCTCACTTCTAAGATCAAATATTGACTTGAAAAAACTAGGATTAGTACTTCTCTAATATTCTTGTATGAACATGGCTATGGTTAGTATTATAACTTCTCTCACTTCTAAATGTCTTGGAATATCCTAAGGTCCTACTCAAGAGATGATGATATGATCCTCTAAATATATGGTTTCCCTAGGAATTCTACCTTGGTATCTTCTGTAGCTTGTTCTTCAGGAAATCTGATAAACCTTCTTCTTGTGGTATGCCTCCACCTCCTAGCTTCTTCATCTTGATCCTAGCTACTTCATATGGAAGGTCTCAAGTGTTTGGTTTCCTTGCATCATGCTACAAGGTGATCATATGGATGAAGGGTGTGGCTCTATTTATAGGCTTGGGCAAGCTCTAGTATCATGCCACATAGGTGGTGACTCTTGTGTTGGTTTGATGAGTAAGGTGCTTGGGTGTCATGCCCTCATCCATAGCAATCCTTTGAGCATGAGGTGGCATAGCTTGGAAAGCAAGTCATGTAGATATTCTCATCCTATGTGGCAAGATCATTATCCTCTCATATGATTTATTTTTGGATAGCCAAGTGGCATTTGTTACTAAATATCTTGTGGATGGTTTTATTATTGTGGATGAGTCACTATATCATATTGAATTGGATTTATATTATAATATTGATCAAAAGATTAAGGTTGAAGGTTATTCCTCAGATTTGGATAGTTGGTGTTTGATTTCACCAAGGCATGATCATATGAGTTTCAAAATACTCATAATCAGTTTGATTCAAATAGTTTGAACTATAAATCGTAATGTAAATGGATTTAGTTTTATGATATTCCATATACTTAATAAGTTATGATTTAAATAAGAATATGTGGCTTTTATGCACTTTAGACCATGTGGTTTACCTTGTTTGGTAATAAGTTTAGAAGTGAATTTAATTTACACACAAAGGTAGTTGCTGACTTTTAAGTGTTAATAAGTTAGGGTTTGATTCATAAAGAATGTGTTGTTGTAAATATAATTCCATTTGATCTAATCCATAGATCAAATCATCTCTACCCAAAACAAGGTTTTAACAAAGATCACGAGTGAAGTTTATAGCGCTTGACTTGATGATCTACTTCAATTCCAGCAAGTCAAGTGAAACTTCAGTTACTGTGGTAAGTTTTATTTGAAGCGCGAAAATTCCCCGGATTTTCTATGCATGAATGCAATGCACACTTCGGTGTTCTCTCATTTTGTAACCTCTAAACCTGGGATATTACAGCCTCTCCCCCTTAAACTGAACTTCATCCCAAAGTTCGAACGCTCTCATGTTTCGGAATGTGGAACAAACTTGAACAGATCACCATCCTTCAACTCCATGGTGATCACATTAGATATAATTGAATATATCTCTTGTCCATATTCTTCCTGGAGTCTTCTGATGTCTGGCACTGATACTTTCTTCAATTTTATGATTTCTTCCAACACTCTAAGCTTATAGGCTTACTCTCCAAAGACTATTGAATTAAGACATCTTATTGTGTTAATGGCTTTCACTAATGGTGGTGGTGACATCTTCCTATTTGGGTACTCAAATCTTGGTTCTACCAGCTGCGGCAATCCAGCTGCGGTGTAATATGGCACTACGATTACCAGCTGCGATACTCAAACCTTAATTCTAAAAGATTCATTTAAAGTAGGGTATTGATTTCCCTTACTACCATAACGAAAGTGATGGTACTTCGTAAGGTATTTACAATAGGCATGGTCCTGGTGGTTTATTCCTACGAATGGATTAGACTCTTTTAGTCCATCCAATCATGGCTTCTAGTTTATACTAGTTATCTTCCCTTTGGTTTCTTTAGGTTCCATGAAAGGAATCTTTCTAATAGGCTTATGTCTTGGGTATGATCAAACCCTTCGGTCTTTTGTTTTCTTTGGCCTTGATTGTCCTCCGATATCATCTTCCTCCAACTTCATTATCTAAGGCTTACTTAAGTTCTCTTGGTTTTGGAGTAATTACAATTACCCACTCAAGTTAAGGTCTAACCCTTACTTTCTCGAGATATGAACTCGGCTTCTGGTCTGACATCCTCCTGAGAGTACTATTATATGGGTACTTCCCAACAACCTTATAAAAATAAGATCGGACTTCCTTTCAGTTCAGACCTTTTTCTCCATCTATCACTCTACCATAATAATATCTTAATACTTCTCCTTCAGCCTTCCTCTCCCCCTTGGAGTTTACTAATGATCTTCAAAATTCCTTTCTTCTGATCATTAAACTCCAAGGTTAGGTAATTGGTTTAAGTCTGGTTTATATTTTGTACCTTTCTAAAGTCTCACGAAGAATTCTTTGCGGTGTATCCACATAATTGTGGATATCCATTGTAAATCCTCCGACTAAATATTTACCAACCACGAGATACCAGCTGTGAAATACTAGCTGCGGAATCCCTCTTTCTTTTAGGGTAAAGAAATGTTCAGGCTGTGGGCTATCAGATATCAGCTGTAGACTACCTATTACCAGATATGGCTTATGGGATACCAACTGTGGCTATGTTATGGTTCTAGTCAATATCTACCTACCAGCTGTGGCTACTTACATAGTTTTAGTTAAGATATACCTCACTTTACATTCTTTCTCTTCAGGATTATCCTATATCAGCTGCGGTCTTATTATACCAGCTGCGACTTCACTTGTCTATTTTCCTTCTTCTAGGGTTTGTTTTGCAAGAAAACCACTTGTTGACACTATGAAAATAGTATTATAAGTGACTTCACTTGCATTCCCTTCTTCCATAATGAATACAACTCTACTTCTTCTGCTCCATATTCACTATTTTGCTCACTTTCATGATACTTCCATGTTGAAGTACTCCTTGATTAAGGATAAAAGTGAGTTTCGATTGGTCTTTCCTTTAGAGTATTGTGGTTGCTTCCCACAATTTGACTTCCTTCTTCTAGTGAACCTTCATCTTGACTTCAAAATCTTCAGAATTCGTCACTTCCTCACACGAATACCTTTACCCTCTAGACCTATAACATCAAGTAAGAGCTTGATATTGCAACATGCATTTGCATATCAAAGTCAAACTTCATGTATGGATCTAGTCAAACAATGAAAATCCAATAAAATCCAAGAAAATCCTGCTTTGTGCTTATAATACACATCCTTATATGCCCGAATATAATAGTTGGGTAAGACATCCCTAAACATCAGGATTAGATGTGTAGTATATAACACCACATAAGATAGGTTTAGCTTGTGATACTTAGCACAAATACGTGAATTTCTACTATTTGTCTCAACATTTGTCTTAATTGCACATTTGCAATGAGACAAACTTGAAACAAAATGGCCTAGGATAGTTGAAGTTAGCCTAGTTTTCTTTGGAAGTACTAACAAAATAGTATACCATATATATGTGCTATTGAGGACTACTTCCTATAATACAATTAGTTCTAACATGTCTACTCTAAACACATGATTGTTTAGAATATACCTCCTATAACTCCCAGATTTCTCTATTTGATATGCTCTAAATAAGCCTTCTTTAAATTAAGGACTATGGTTCTAACATTCTTGACACAGTTTCCAGGATTTTAAGGCCTAAGCTTTCGAACTATTCCCTAAATCCTACTCCTTATCATCCTTTTGTTATCGTACTTATGATGTTCTACTCCATCATACCATGATTCTCAAGTGAATCATATATGAGTACCTAGTTTATTATTGAAAGTAGACTCATGTAACTCCTATCACTCTTCCTTACCTCCTATGATTGACTCATCATAGACATATACTACCTTATATAACTTATCTCCCTTACTTAACATCAGTCATTTGACATTTTTAATGACTCTTACTTAACTATAACTTGCATTGGTATACTTCTTCCAATAGGATATCTTCCTTATGGTTGTATCCTCTCTTTGGACTACCATGTATTGTATACCAACCGTGGTCTACTACCACCCATTATCTTAAGCTTCAATGGTGTTCTAATTATTTGGAATGAAGCAATATAACTAACTAACTTTACTTAAGAAAGATAGATAAGAAAGATTGACTCAAGTGTGCCAGGATTATTCTCAAGTGAATACCCATCTCAAGTCAAAAGAATAGTTGGTTTAACTAAGACATCTTCCTATAGACACTACCAAAACCTATAGGTCTCCTTTAAAGGGTTTTAATCCTAGGGTCAAAGCATTTGCTCTGATACCAGCTGTGGTGACTGATACGTCTCCGACGTATCGATAATTTCTTATGTTCCATGCCACATTATTGATGTTATCTACATGTTTTATGCACACTTTATGTCATATTCGTGCATTTTCTGGAACTAACCTATTAACAAGATGCCGAAGTGCCGCTTGTCGTTTTCTGCTGTTTTTGGTTTCGAAATCCTAGTAACGAAATATTCTCGGAATTGGACGAAATCAACGCCCAGGGTCCTATTTTGCCACGAAGCTTCCAGAAGTCCGAAGAGGAGACGAAGTGGGGCCACGAGGTGGCCACACCCTAGGGCGGCGCGGCCCCCCCTTGGCCGCGCGGCCCTGTGGTGTGGGGCCCTCGTGCCGCCTCCTGACCTGCCCTTCCGCCTACTTAAAGCCTCCGTTGCGAAACCCCCACATGCGAGAGCCACGATACGGAAAACCTTCCGGAGACGCCGCCGCCGCCGATCCCATCTCGGGGGATCCGAGGAGATCGCCTCCGGCACCCTCGCCGGAGAGGGGATTCATCTCCCGGAGGACTCTACGCCGCCATGGTCGCCTCCGGAGTGATGAGTGAGTAGTCTACCCCTGGACTATGGGTCCATAGCGGTAGCTAGATGGTTGTCTTCTCCCCATTGTGCTATCATTGTCGGATCTTGTGAGCTGCCTAACATGATCAAGATCATCTATCCGTAATTCTATATGTTGCGTTTGTTGGGATCCGATGAATAGAGAATACTTGTTATGTTGATTATCAAAGTTATGTCTATGTGTTGTTTATGATCTTGCATGCTCTCCGTTATTAGTAGATGCTCTGGCCAAGTTGATGCTAGTAACTCCAAGAGGGAGTATTTATGCTCGATAGTGGGTTCATGTCTCCGTGAATCTGGAGGGGTGACAAGAACCTCTAAGGTTATGGATGTGTTGTTGCCACTAGGGATAAAACATTGGTGCTATGTTCAAGGATGTAGTCACTAATTACATTACGTGCAATACTTAATGCAATTGTCTGTTGTTAGCAATTTAATACTGGAGGGGGTTCGGATGATAACCTGAAGGTGGACTTTTTAGGCATAGATGCATGCTGGATGGCGGTCTATGTACTTTGTCGTAATGCCCAATTAAATCTCACTATACTCATCATAATATGTATGTGCATGGTCATGCCCTCTTTATTTGTCAATTGCCCAACTGTAATTTGTTCACCCAACATGCTGTTTATCTTATGGGAGAGACACCTCTAGTGAACTGTGGACCCCGGTCCAATTCTCTATACTGAAATACAATCTACTGCAATACTGTTCTACTATTTTCTGCAAACAATCATCTTCCACACAATACGGTTAATCCTTTGTTACAGCAAGCCGGTGAGATTGACAACCTCACTGTTTCGTTGGGGCAAAGTACTTTGGTTGTGTTGTGCAGGTTCCACGTTGGCGCCGGAATCCCGGTGTTGCGCCGCATTACATCCCGCCGCCATCAACCTTCAACGTGCTTCTTGGCTCCTCCTGGTTCGATAAACCTTGGTTTCTTTCTCGAGGGAAAACTTGCTGCTGTGCGCATCATACCTTCCTCTTGGGGTTCCCAACGAACGTGTGAGTTACACGCCATCAAGCTCTTTTTCTGGCGCCGTTGCCGGGGAGATCAAGACACGCTGCAAGGGGATTCTCCACTTCTCAATCTCTTTACTTTGTTTTTGTGTTGCTTAGTTTTTTTTTACTACTTTGTTTGCTGCACTAAATCAAAATACAAAAAAAATTAGTTGCTGGTTTTACTTTATTTGCTATCTAGTTTGCTATATCAAAAACCCAAAAAAATTAGTTACTCGCATTTACTTTATTATCATGTCTAGTCCCGTAGTTGTTGCTCTATCACCTGAGGAATCGATCTTCACTTTTAAACAAGGAGGTGAAGAGAATTTTAAAGAAGCATGGTCTAGAATTTTTGATGCTTATAGTAAAACTGAACCTAAAATGACCTTAAGTTTGCTTCTTAGTAATTTCTATTTCGGGCTTATTCTTCGCTATAGATATGCCTTAGAAGCTGTAGTGGGAGGAGATTTCCTTCATTGTGATGGGGATCAAGCTTTTAATGCTATAAGGAAATTGATTACATCATTTAGCTCCGATAATAATTTTGATCCATCTCATGCTAGCATGCATAATAGATTAAACACTATTGAAACAAATATATCCTGTTTAAAAGAAGTGTATAACCGAATTCGCGAATATTATGATTATGTTCCATTAAGCTTCGAACCTTCAATGTGGGTGCCTACCGTTAAAGCTACTATTGGTGGTGAAACTTTTCCTGCTCGTTGTGATATTATGTCCGAGTTTTGCCTCATGCCTGAAAAAATTTATAAATCTTTGACACTTTGGGGACTTGCTGAAGGGGAGAAGAAATAACTCTTACGGATAACTCTGTTGTAATTCCTAAGGGTATAGCTGAAGGTGTTTTCACAACCTTTCTTGGAAGGACGGTATCCACTGATTATCTCGTTATTGAATGTGTAGGTACAGGACAAATCACGCTTGGAAGATCCCTGCTGAAACTCATGGGAGCAGTCATAGATGTTGGGAAAGGCACTCTAAATTTTACCTCTACACCCGGATGCGGTCATGTATTCCCTAAACCAAAGAGTAGGAATAAGAGTAAGAAAGGTAAGGGTAAAGCCCAAGGTAAGGTTGATACACCATCTCTTGATAATACTTGATACACACTTTCTGCGCCTAGCTGAAAGGCGTTAAAGAAAAGCGCTTATGGGAGACAACCCATGTTTTTACTACAGTACTTTGTTCTATATTTGTGTCTTGGAAGTTGTTTACTACTGTAGCAACCTCTCCTTATCTTAGTTTAGTGTTTTATTGTGCCAAGTAAAGTCGTTGATAGTAAAGTTCATACTAGATTTGGATTACTGCGCAGAAACAGATTTCTTTGCTGTCACGAATCTGGGCTGTTTTCCCTGTAGGTAACTCAGAAAATTATGCCAATTTATGTGAGTGATCCTCAGATATGTATGCAACTTTCATTCAATTTGAGAATTTTCATTTGAGCAAGTCTAGTGCCTCGATAAAATTCGTCAATACGAACTGTTCTGTTTTGACAGATTCTGCCTTTTATTTCGCATTGCCTCTTTTGCTATGTTGGATGAATTTCTTTGATCCATTAATGTCCAGTAGCTTTATGCAATGTCCAGAAGTGTTAAGAATGATTGTGTCACCTCTGAACATGTTAATTTTTATTGTCGCTAACCCTCTAATGAGTTGTTCTAAGTTTGGTGTGGAGGAAGTTTTCAAGGATCAAGAGAGGAGTATGATGCAACATGATCAAGGAGAGTGAAAGCTCTAAGCTTGGGGATGCCCCGATGGTTCACCCCTGCATATTCTAAGAAGACTCAAGCGTCTAAGCTTGGGGATGCCCAAGGCATCCCCTTCTTCATCGACAACATTATCAAGTTCCTCCCCTGAAACTATATTTTTATTCCATCACATCTTATGTGCTTTGCTTGGAGCGTCGGTTTGTTTTTGTTTTTTGTTTTGTTTGAATAAAATGGATCCTAGCATTCACTTTATGGGAGAGAGACACGCTCCGCTGTAGCATATGGACAAGTATGTCCTTAGCTTCTACTCATAGTATTCATGGCGAAGTTTCTTCTTCGTTAAATTGTTATATGGTTGGAATTGGAAAATGATACATGTAGTAATTGCTATTAATGTCTTGGGTAATGTGATACTTGGCAATTGTTGTGCTCATGTTTAAGCTCTTGCATCATATGCTTTGCACCCATTAATGAAGAAATACATAGAGCATACAAAAATTTGGTTTGCATATTTGGTTTCTCTAAGGTCTAGATAATTTCTAGTATTGAGTTTGAACAACAAGGAAGACGGTGTAGAGTCTTATAATGTTTACAATATGTCTTTTATGTGAATTTTGCTGCACCGGTCCATCCTTGTGTTTGTTTCAAATAAGCCTTGCTAGCCTAAACCTTGTATCGAGAGGGAATACTTCTCATGCATCCAAAATACTTGAGCCAACCACTATGCCATTTGTGTCCACCATACCTACCTTCTACATGGTATTTTCCGCCATTCCAAAGTAAATTGCTTGAGTGCTACCTTTAAAATTCCATCATTCACCTTTACAATATATAGCTCATGGGACAAATAGCTTAAAAACTATTGTGGTATTGAATATGTAATTATGCACTTTATCTCTTATTAAGTTGCTTGTTGTGCGATAACCATGTTTACTTGGGGATGCCATCAACTACTCTTTGTTGAATTTCATGTGAGTTGCTATGCATGTTCGTCTTGTCTGAAGTAAGAGCGATCTACCACCTTATGGTTAAGCATGCATATTGTTAGAGAAGAACATTGGGCCGCTAACTAAAGCCATGATCCATGGTGGAAGTTTCAGTTTTGGAAAAATATCCTCAATCTCATATGAGAAGAATTATTAATTGTTGTTACATGCTTATGCATAAAAGAGGAGTCCATTATCTCGTTGTCTATGTTGTCCCGGTATGGATGTCTAAGTTGAGAATAATCAATAGCGAGAAATCCAATGCGAGCTTTCTCCTTAGACCTTTGTACAGAGCGGCATAGAGGTACCCCTTTGTGACACTTGGTTAAAACATGTGCATTGTGATGATCCGGTAGTCCAAGCTAATTAGGACAAGGTGCGGGCACTATTAGTATACTATGCATGAGGCTTGCAACTTGTAAGATATAATTTACATGATACATATGCTTTATTACTACCGTTGACAAAATTGTTTCATGTTTTCAAAATCAAAGCTCTAGCACAAATATAGCAATCGATGCTTTTCCTCTATGGAGGACAATTCTTTTACTTTCATTGTTGAGTCAGTTCACCTATTTCTCTCCACCTCAAGAAGCAAACACTTGTGTGAATCGTGCATTGATTCCTACATACTTGCTTATTGCACTTATTATATTACTCTATGTTGACAATATCCATGAGATATACATGTTACAAGTTGAAAGCAACCACTGAAACTTAATCTTCCTTTGTGTTGCTTCAATGCTTTTACTTTGAATTATTGCTTTATGAGTTAACTCTTATGCAAGACTTATTGATGCTTGTCTTGAAGTGCTATTCATGAAAAGTCTTTGCTATATGATTCACTTGTTTACTCATGTCATATACATTGTTTTGATCGCTGCATTCACTACGTATGCTTTACAAATAGTATGATCAAGGTTATGATGGCATGTCACTCCGTAAATTATCCGTGTTATCGTTTTACTCGCTCGGGACGAGCAGAACTAAGCTTGGGGATGCTGATACGTCTCCGATGTATCAATAATTTCTTATGTTCCATGCCACATTATTGATGTTATCTACATGTTTTATGCACACTTTATGTCATATTCGTGCATTTTCTGGAACTAACCTATTAACAAGATGCCGAAGTGCCAGATTGCTTGTTTTCTACTGTTTTTGGTTTCGAAATCCTAGTAACGAAATATTCTCGGAATTGGACGAAATCAACGCCCAGGGTCCTATTTTGCCACGAAGCTTCCAGAAGTCCGAAGAGGAGACGAAGTGGGGCCACGAGGTGGCCACACCCTAGGGCGGCGCGCCCCCCCTTGGCCGCGCGGCCCTGTGGTGTGGGGCCCTCGTGCCGCCTCCTGACCTGCCCTTCCGCCTACTTAAAGCCTCCGTTGCGAAACCCCCGATGCGAGAGCCACGATACGGAAAACCTTCCAGAGACGCCGCCGCCGCCGATCCCATCTCGGGGGATCCAGGAGATCGCCTCCGGCACCCTGCCAGAGAGGGGATTCATCTCCCGGAGGACTCTACGCCGCCATGGTCGCCTCCGGAGTGATGAGTGAGTAGTCTACCCCTGGACTATGGGTCCATAGCAGTAGCTAGATGGTTGTCTTCTCCCCATTGTGCTATCATTGTCGGATCTTGTGAGCTGCCTAACATGATCAAGATCATCTATCCGTAATTCTATATGTTGCGTTTGTTGGGATCCGATGAATAGAGAATACTTGTTATGTTGATTATCAAAGTTATGTCTATGTGTTGTTTATGATCTTGCTTGCTCTCCGTTATTAGTAGATGCTCTGGCCAAGTTGATGCTAATAACTCCAAGAGGGAGTATTTATGCTCGATAGTGGGTTCATGTCTCCGTGAACTGCGGAGGGGTGACAAGAACCTCTAAGGTTATGGATGTCTGTTGCCACTAGGGATAAAACATTGGTGCTATGTTCAAGGATGTAGTCACTAATTACATTACGCGCAATACTTAATGCAATTGTCTCGTTGTTAGCAACTTAATACTGGAGGGGTTCGGATGATAACTCTGAAGGTGGACTTTTTAGGCATAGATGCATGCTGGATGGCGGTCTATGTACTTTGTCGTAATGCCCAATTAAATCTCACTATACTCATCATAATATGTATGTGCATGGTCATGCCCTCTTTATTTGTCAATTGCCCAACCGTAATTTGTTTACCCAACATGTCGTTTATCTTATGGGAGAGACACCTCTAGTGAACTGTGGACCCCGGTCCAATTCTCTATACTTGAAATACAATCTACTGCAATACTTGTTCTACTGTTTTACTGCAAACAATCATCTTCCACACAATACGGTTAATCCTTTGTTACAAGCAAGCCGGTGAGATTGACAACCTCACTCGTTTCGTTGGGGCAAAGTACTTTGGTTGTGTTGTGCGGGTTCCACGTTGGCACCGGAATCCCCGGTGTTGCGCCGCATTACATCCCGCCGCCATCAACCTTCAACGTGCTTCTTGGCTCCTCCTGGTTCGATAAACCTTGGTTTCTTTCTGAGGGAAAACTTGCTGCTGTGCGCATCATACCTTCCTCTTGGGGTTCCCAACGAACGTGTGAGTTACACGCCATCAGTGACCCAGCGTACCACTTCATGGTGTAGTACACAAGTCGTTGACATAACACAAGTGAAAAACCGTTCCACTCATATTACATCTCTCAGAGTGGTACAACAGAAACATATGCGAGTCCAAGGTATGTCTATAGAAGTACACACGAACTTTTTACATAAGATCCACACAGTGAGGTAAAACTTCAAATAAAGCTCCAGAAGAACGACTCGTAGTCTATCTTATTGCTAACTCAAGTTTAAGAGCTACTTGGCTTGCTATAGAATTCTAGCTACTTAGGTGCTAGGATTAGGGAAAGGTTCCCTTCTATTACTAGTCTAGGTTTCCATTATAGCTGATGCAGAAGTTGACTCCATTGACTCCTGTGATTGGATTCCTCATCTTGTTGCAGTTGACTCCCTCGTCTTCGAGTTCCACGGTAGTTTCTCCTTCGGTGCCTTGATCTAAGAAGGGGTTCAAACGAGATAGAATGAGTACGAGCGTACTCAGCAAGTTCATATTAGGAAATAGGTGTATCATGCACTAGCTACAGCCATAGACCAGAAAGTCATAGGCCAATGCAAGTTTTTGTAATCGTTTCTTCAAAAGGTTTATTTTATTCTGAAAACTATGCCCGTCAGTCTTCACAGGTTGACTAGAACTTCGTGGAGTTCCTTTCCTGCCGCGTTCGCAGTTCCCTTCCTGGAACAGGGAGTGACAATCACAATTCTTGATACCCTCTGCGAGAGGTGCGTTACTTTACCCCACAAGAGATCTTAACTTTGTTGCCGGCCGAGAGTATGTCCCCGTCCACACTTCCTTTGGTGTGAGGCCTAGTATAAGATCCAAGCCAATCACCGCCTTCTCCGCGACCACCGCAAACCCACCCTTTTGTCCAACCGTACACCTCCGGTAGACTTCCCCCGATAATACGGCTTTACTCATGGTGTACTCCGGACAATCCATCATAGATCGTAGAGCCATCATCACTAATGGATGGGGATTTAAAAGGCTATCCCAACCTACGGCAAGTGCCTCCAACACCCCGCCGGCTCTACCAATCCGTTGGCGTGCGTAAGGAAAAGATACGACTGACTTCCCAGAAGCCATTATAGATCTTATGGATAACGCGATATGTACGGCGCTAGAATCACTGGACGGCATTGGTAATTAATCCTAGGGTGAGATAACCCATGCAATGGAACCTCCACCATATCAACACATACCATGGTTCCATTGCCCACCACATAGTCATATTCATAATTGTAAAATAATACTTTGCTTTTCAATGCATGAGTGATAAGTATAGTACTTTGCATATAGTTTGATACAAATAATCAAATGACATGAGCAAGCGATGAACTTGCCTTTCTTGACTGCAAGATTATGCAGGCAAAAGCTTTGATACGTGATAACTCCAATTCTGAAATACCATCATTGTCCGGTAAGGACAATGTTTAAAGAACTGGCAAAGATGCTATAATGCATAGTATGAGATGCAATCGTCCCGAGCATAACCTAACCTCGATGATTTAGGATGTATGAGTTGTAAAGATTTCTTTAGGGTTGGTTGCATTTTTAGAATGGTTCTCAAACAAGGTTCTTATTAGGGTTTGGTTATATTAGCATCATAATCAAGTGATATAAGACATCATAACAATCATACACATAAAGAATAGTGGTGGAACAATATGTAAAGAACAGTTGTCAATTTTAAGTTCTACAGAACATGGTTGATGATTACTTATACTATACTTCAAAAGAATAACTTTTGAAGAACATGTTGATTAAGAAATAATGAGTATTTCAAAGAAGAATTGGCTTCTAAGATTTGATTGACATTTGTACTTCAAAAGAATAACTTTTGAAGAACAGGTTAAATAAGAATATGAACTACTTCAAATAGGAGCTAAATGCTATTAATGTTTACTAATAGGGCTAGTTGGTGCTTAAGTAGAAATGATCTACATGTAGCAAGTATTAGTAGGTTTATTACTATGGTTTCTCCTAAGCATCATATCAAAGGATGGTTATCAAGATGGTTCTATAAATTAGCTATTAGGGTTTACTATGGCCTCATATTTGCTTTACTAAGTAATCACTAATGGTTTCTAAACTAGATGGTTTATTATTTCTGTAATAAGGTTTAGTTGAATAGGAGCATGTGATGTGATTTGCTACACAAGGTTGGTACTAGGGTTTATCATTATGGTTCTACTAAATTATGATGGTTGAGGTTGATCCTAATGGTGTGGTATGGTGATGAATGGTGTGATACTAGTGAATAATATAGGTTTAAAATAAGAATAGGAACATGAAATGATAATCTCATGTGACTTGGTTTATGCTAGTGGATCCTAAGCATGTATTCAATTGTTGCTAATTAGGGTTCTATATGTCAAGTAAATCTCCCATGATCATATGTGACACATATCTAGGGTTTTAGAGTTGGTTCTAAGGTGGAATGATCACATGAAATAATGGGATCCAGGTCTTACTCAATTTGAAACTAGGGTTTCTAAATCATGGTACAACTCCTAAAATGATGGTTGGCAATATAGGTGTGGTAACTAATTACTTTGAAGCATAATTAGTAATGGTTTGACATTTTATTAATCCCCACAAGAATTAATAATTAGGGTAACTCTTATTTAGGTTTAATTAAGAATCAGGTTTAATAATTGTTATTAGGTTTAAAGTATTTAACTTGTTAAACAAAATATGTTTAAGTTGCAAAATTTTAGTTATTAAACTAATCTTGGCTTTTAATATTTTCTTGAGTTATTACTATTTAAAGAAAATAGAAAATAGTAATTTGCAAATTAGGGTTTATGAATTACCACTAATAATTAGGTTAATGCAATTATGGTAAATAAAATTAATCTTAACATTTTACTTAGTTACTGAATAGTTAAAATTTAATTTTGGAACTTAATTATTTATTGAATTCAATTTATATTTTAAATGAAAAGGCATAATTAAAGAAGTTAAAAATAAGTGAATTTTTATTTTGACACACATTTTTGTTTTATATTTTATTTGGATAGAGTTTATTTTTGTGAACATTTTGATATATTAATCATATTTTTCTGAGTTGAAATGAATTTTGTATGATTTTACAAAGTTTTAGCATTTTTCTGGAATTTGAAATAAAGCAAAAGGCTAAACATACCGGTTCGATACCTAGCCCGATACACTGACTGGTGGGGTCGCTGACTAGTCATCTGCCTCGTTGGCAGCTGACCAGGTCAACACGACCGGTGGGTCCATCTCCACGTCACCCTACCGGCGGCTCAACGCCGGCGAGGCAGGGCACGACGGAGACGCCGATTTCTGGCCTCCCGGGATGCGCGAGTATACTTTTCTGGATCCCCACGTCCTACTGAACACGATGGTAGCGGTGGTTTGCCGAGAAACTCGCCGGAGCATCACCGGCAACCATGTGCTGCGGCGGCGCACTCCGGCCAAACCTTGAAACGGAGCTACAGGCGATGCTAAGGATGATTAATGGGTTCGTAAGACGCGTAAGCTCACCAGGAAGATGATGAGACCCTCGGCGAAGCTTGAGATGGTCGGAGACGAGCACGGCATCGCGGATTCCGACGAACTGCTGTAAGGGGAAAATCCCAAATTGGCCTCGCCCTGAGCTCCCCTACTCGATTCCTTCCGCCAGGAGAACCTACATCGGCAGGCGCATCCAACGAGCTACCCCACGGGCTCCGGGGTGGCTTCTATCGACGGCTAGCCGGAGAACGGCCGTCGGTGATGTTTGTTGATTGCGAGAGATATAAAGGTTCTGGGAAGAAATGGATGGGCGGCGAAGAACAAGGATTACACGGTGATGATCTCCAACTATTTATAGGCCGAGGGGAGCTCTGAGGCCTCGACACGACGACGGCGACGGTCAGGAGGTGGCGGTCTCTGGATGATCTAGTCTGGCGAAGATCTTTTCTCCCGCGGATAGACTCGGACGCGAGAGAGATTGGGCGAGCTTCTGAGAGGTTTGGCGACGTCCGGGCAAGCTTATCGGCGAGGAGGTCGTGGCCTACTGGCGTTGCAGCGCTGTCGTGCACGGAGATGAGGACGACGACGTGTTTTATTCTCGCACGATTTTTAAAGCCACCGAACCGGTATTTGGCTTGGGCTGGGCTGCTCCTGGTCCTTTGCTGGGCTGGTTTGGTGGGCTGCATGGCCTGCTTCGGCTGCCAAGCAAGGTAAGTCTTTCCCTCTCTTTTCTCTTTTTAAATTTCTGTTTTGAATTTTGTTATTTAAATTCAAATATGGTTTCTATTTTGTTCTCATGAGTTCTAAATTATTTGAATATCAAAACAATTTGATATGATACTTACTGTATTGTTTTGTTTTCAAACAACCATTGTATAATTGATTTATTTTGTGTTCTTATGAGACACAATTCAAATTTTCAAATAGAAATGATTTTAGGGTTTATCTCAATTGCTTTGTTAATTAAGGAATTAAACATGTTTTAATTGATTTGAAATTTAGAACATGTGCATGGTGAACACATTCTATTTTTCTAGTGCTTAACCATAGTGATCATTCACATATAATTTAATTATGGCTAGGGTTTAACAAATGGTAAAGGAAATGGAATTGGTTCATGATTTTATGTGAATGATAGTTCTTAAGGTTTGAGAAAATGGTTGATTAAACTCTATAATTACTAATCTTGCTTAGCAACTTCTAGCTTGGATTATACTTGTGATCCATGATACACAAGGTAGGGCATATCATTTTATGTGAAGTGGATCCTATGTGAAAGGGTTTAGGGTTTTGCATACTCTTCATTAGATTGCAATATAAGTAGGCATGAGGATTGGTTTGGTGTTAACTACTAGTGATATACTTATTATTTTAGGTAATAGATGAGATCTCGTTAATCATATGTGTTTAACTTATCATCTATATCTACAAGGTTTAATCATGCATTAGACAAGATCCACTCGAGTCCTCACTAATCCCTCTTTAATATTCTTCTCATCACACTCATCCTAGATTCTTAGGGTTTATAATTAATACCAAGTTTTGATGATTATGGAATTGGTTTCCTAAGGTATTGCTATTGGAATAGGGTTCTCACTTCTAAGATCAAATATTGACTTGAAAAAACTAGGATTAGTACTTCTCTAATATTCTTGTATGAACATGGCTATGGTTAGTATTATAACTTCTCTCACTTCTAAATGTCTTGGAATATCCTAAGGTCCTACTCAAGAGATGATGATATGATCCTCTAAATATATGGTTTCCCTAGGAATTCTACCTTGGTATCTTCTGTAGCTTGTTCTTCAGGAAATCTGATAAACCTTCTTCTTGTGGTATGCCTCCACCTCCTAGCTTCTTCATCTTGATCCTAGCTACTTCATATGGAAGGTCTCAAGTGTTTGGTTTCCTTGCATCATGCTACAAGGTGATCATATGGATGAAGGGTGTGGCTCTATTTATAGGCTTGGGCAAGCTCTAGTATCATGCCACATAGGTGGTGACTCTTGTGTTGGTTTGATGAGTAAGGTGCTTGGGTGTCATGCCCTCATCCATAGCAATCCTTTGAGCATGAGGTGGCATAGCTTGGAAAGCAAGTCATGTAGATATTCTCATCCTATGTGGCAAGATCATTATCCTCTCATATGATTTATTTTTGGATAGCCAAGTGGCATTTGTTACTAAATATCTTGTGGATGGTTTTATTATTGTGGATGAGTCACTATATCATATTGAATTGGATTTATATTATAATATTGATCAAAAGATTAAGGTTGAAGGTTATTCCTCAGATTTGGATAGTTGGTGTTTGATTTCACCAAGGCATGATCATATGAGTTTCAAAATACTC
The DNA here is from genome assembly GCF_022539505.1 of Lolium rigidum. Lineage (NCBI taxonomy): Eukaryota > Viridiplantae > Streptophyta > Magnoliopsida > Poales > Poaceae > Lolium > Lolium rigidum. The sequence goes on along the minus strand of NC_061508.1, from coordinate 313,252,943 downwards.
ATAATCAGTTTGATTCAAATAGTTTGAACTATAAATCGTAATGTAAATGGATTTAGTTTTATGATATTCCATATACTTAATAAGTTATGATTTAAATAAGAATATGTGGCTTTTATGCACTTTAGACCATGTGGTTTACCTTGTTTGGTAATAAGTTTAGAAGTGAATTTAATTTACACACAAAGGTAGTTGCTGACTTTTAAGTGTTAATAAGTTAGGGTTTGATTCATAAAGAATGTGTTGTTGTAAATATAATTCCATTTGATCTAATCCATAGATCAAATCATCTCTACCCAAAACAAGGTTTTAACAAAGATCACAGTGTGAAGTTTATAGCGCTTGACTTGATGATCTACTTCAATTCCGAGCAAGTCAAGTGAAACTTCGATCATCGTGGTAAGTTTTATTTGAAGCGCGAAAATTCCCCGGATTTTCTATGCATGAATGCAATGCACACTTCGGTGTTCTCTCATTTTGTAACCTCTAAACCTGGGATATTACACCGATGGTGCTGTCGATGGAGTAGATCTGTCTACCCTTTTAGAGGAGCGCACCAGAGCTCTGCGCCAAGAAGTTAATTACATGGCAGCTCATTCTCTTCATCGGCACTCTGAGAGCCTGGTGAACACTTTGGAGCGCATCGCGGTCCGCGTGGTTCAGGAAATAATGAAGCACCAATACTCCCCGTCAGGCCCGGTCCTAGGGACTCACCAGGGAGAACTGCCGTTCCAGACCAGACCGCCGCTACCGCTCGCGCTCGCCGCTCCAGAGCCACGGGGTTCGCCGGCTTTCGTCGTCTACAAGATTGGAGGCGAGCCTGCTGATTACCAGTTCATGCTGGAACCACCTAAGGAAATCCCGCACGGATACACGTGCATGTATGTGCCAGATTGCAACAATTTGGCGCGCACGAACCAGATTACAGCAGGAGGAATTTCTGGAGCCACAGGAGGAATTTCTGGAGTCACAGGAGAAATTGCTGGAGGAGACGCCGATAAACAGGTGTGGCTAGCCAAGTACGCCACTACAGCAGATCAGCAAAGTTCAGCCCCTGCAGCTCCTACAGTGGACCAGATCAGTGCGATCTTGAGAGACCAGTTCGGCATGGTGCCAAAGAGAAGGGCAATCGGCTATTCCAAGCCGTATCCTAACGAGTATGATCTAATACCACTGCCACCTAAATATCGGCTCCCGCAGTTCTCAAAGTTCGTGGGTCGAAGGCTCTAGCTCAATTGAACACGTGAGCCGATATTTGGCACAGTTGGGCATGATTTCAGCATCAGACCAGCTACGCGTGAGATTTTTCGCGCAGTCTCTCACAGGATCGGCTTTTGGGTGGTACACCTTGCTGCCCCCAGACTCAATCCGAACGTGGAAGCAGATGGAAGAACAGTTCCACGTACAATATGACTCAGATTCTTCCGAAGCTGGCATTGCCGATTTGGCACAAGTGCGACAGAGGCATGGAGAGACAGTGTCAGAGTACATTCAGCGCTTCAGAACTGTGAGGAACCGATGCTATTCGGCTCGTTTAAATGAGAAAGAGGCCGTTGATCTGGCAGTGGTAGGTCTTGCATCGCCAATCAAGGACATGGCTTCTCAGGCAGAGTATACCTCCCTGGCACATATGGTGCTGAAACTATCATTATATGAACAGCGCCATCCAGAATTGTACCAGGACAAGTTCAAACGCCCAGTAAGCCTGATCGAGGTAGAAGAAGATGAAGATTCGGCAGGAGATCAGGAAGTGGCTGTGGCTGAATGGGCTCGGGGGGCAAACCCCGTATCCTGCAAGTGGGTTAAACCACAAGGTCCTGCAAGAGGGTTCGACTTCGACGTGAGCAAAGCCGAGCAGATTTTCGATCTCTTGCTTAAAGAGAAGCAGCTGAAGTTACCCGAAGGCCATAGAGTCCCTACGGCCCAAGAGATGAACGGAAGGCCATACCGCAAGTGGCATCATTCGTTCACACATACCACCGGCGACCGCAAAGTGTTGCGTCGACGAGATCCAAATGGCGATAGAACAAGGCCGTCTTATTTTCAGCCAGTATGCCATGAAAGTGGACACGCAACCGTTCCCTGCTGTCAACATGGTGGAGTATAGTTACCCCACGAGGCATCAGCCAGATTTCTCGTTCAGTATCAACATGGCAGGACCTGTATACCACTCTGGCAAGGACAAAGAAGAGAGCAGTCGTTCTCGTGGCAAGGACCAGGAGGAGGCCGGTTCACGCGATCGGCCCCGATACGATGACAAACGGTACGTGACCGAGGATCAAGTGAGAAGCGTGCGGTACCAGCGACCACTCTCAGAGCACCTTCTTAACAAATATGAACATCAGCATGACCAACGCCGACGGTATGATACAGCCGACGACGTAGCTCATCGGCCTAACGTAAATGACAGAAAGTATCGTCGGTATAATAGAGATGACGAAAGATATGAGCGCCGTACCTGGGGAAGGTCAAAAGAGCAAGAGGACATGGACCGTCACTGGGACTGCCCGTTCTTTAAACATTGCTGGGATTCAGGAATGAGCCGATTGCCGACAATCGAAAGCTGCCCAGAGTGTAGATCAAGGAAGAAGGACGCGGCAGATGTGTCAGTGTTCAAACGTCTAGGGCCTCTCCCGCGTCGGAACAAACAAGCTGAGTCCTCTCGAGAGGAAGATCTCGAGGAGTTAGACGACTAAGAAGAAGTCAAAAAGGAGATCGAGAAAATGTTGGCTGCAGGGTTCATCAGGCCGTGCAGGTATGCTGAGTGGATTTCCAGTGTCGTACCTGTGGAGAAAAAGGACGGCCGAATGCGTGTCGCCATAGATTTTCGGGATCTCAACAGAGCCACTCCAAAGGATGAGTATCCAATGCCGGTAGCAGAAACGTTGATCAACGCAGCTGCTGGTCATAAAGTATTGAGTTTCATGGATGGCAACGCCGGTTACAACCAGATTTTTATGGCTCCGAAAGATATACATAAGACTGCATTCAGAGTACCAGGGTCAGTGGGCTTGTTTGAATATGTGGTCATGACTTTTGGATTGAAGAACGCCGGCGCAACATATCAGCGAGCCATGAATTACATCTTTCATGATCTGATCGGCAAATTGGTGGAAATCTACATCGATGATGTGGTAGTCAAGTCTGTCTCGATAGAAGGACACTTGGAAGATTTGCGACGTATTTTGGACCGAACTAGGAAGTTCGGACTAAGAATGAATCCCAAGAAGTGTGCTTTTGGTGTGACGGCCGGTCAATTCCTGGGCTTCTTGGTTCATGAACGAGGAATCGAGATCGGCCTGAAGAGTCAGGAGGCAGTGCGCACAATGAAGCCACCTACCACGAAGAAGGAACTGCAATGTCTCATCGGCAAAATCAACTTCGTCAGAAGGTTCATCTCCAACCTATCAGGGCGGATCGAGCCGTTCATGGGATTAGTAAAAATCAAAGCCGATGAGGAATTTCACTGGGGGGTAGAGCAACAGCAAGCGTTCGACGAGATTAAAGAGTATCTAACGAAGCCACCTGTGTTGGTGCCGCCCCAGCAAGACAGACCATTCTTTATCTATCTGTCAGTAGCCGATACTTCTATCGCCTCAGTAGTGGTGCAAGTCTACGATGGTTTGGAGAAAGTCGCGTTCTACCTCAGCAGAAGGATGCTGGATGCAGAAACCAGGTACCCTGACATCGAAAAGTTGTGCCTTTGCCTGTTTTTTACCTGCACCAAGCTTCGTCACGTTTTGCTAAACGCGGAGATTATCATCATATGCAAATCAGACGTCATCAAACACATGTTATCGGCTCCTGTGTTGAAAGGCCGACTCGGCAAATGAATGTTTGCATTATCAGAATTTGATCTCCGGTATCAGCCTGCGAAGGCAGTCAAGGGACAAGCATTGGCCGATTTAATTGCTGAACGAATCAACACTGACATAGCCGCACTATCTGTACGTGCATGGGCCATGTTCTTCGATGGATCGGCTTGTAGTGATGGTTGTGGCATCGGCATTCTACTCGTGTCGCCTCGGGGGGCAACATACTCCTTCTCAATCAGGTTATCCACCCCTTGCACCAATAATGTCGCTGAGTATGAGGCAATACGCAAGGGAATGGAGTTGCTTTTGGAAGCCGGGGCAGAAGCGGTGGAAATCTTTGGAGATTCAAAGTTGGTGATTTCCCAGCTCACAGAGGAATACAAGTGCGAAAGTGAATCACTCTTTCCATTATGGGTGCAATGCCGTGAGCTGATGGCACAATTTAGGTACATAAACTTTAATTGGATCCCAAGGTCACAAAATACCGAGGCCAACAACCTTGCACAGGTAGCATCAGGCTACAAGGACGTAATAGATGAAGACGATGTTCAAGTGCAGTTCCTGGAGCAGGATGATTGGAGAGCCGATATCTTCAATTACTTGAGAGATTCGGCTCGGGGGGCACCTAAACGGATAAGGTACAAGGCCATGAAATATGTCCTTATAGGAGACGACATGTTCGACAGGACTTTGGAGGGATTACTTTTCAAATGCTTGGGACCAGCCGAGTCGAATCGGTTCTTACACGAAGTACATGAAGGCGCCTGTGGAACTCACCAATCGGCACATAAGATGAAGTGGCTGATCAGACGATCAGGGTTTTACTGGCCCACCATGCTTGAGGACTGCTTCAGGTACTATAAGGGATGCCAAGCGTGTCAGATGTTTGGTAAGATGCAGATGGTGCCCGCATCAGCAATGAACCCTGATGGCGTGTACAGCACACGTCCGTTGGGAACCCCAAGAGGAAGGTGTGATGTGTACAATGGCAAGTTTTCCCTCAGTATGAAACCAAGGTTTATCGAACCAGTAGGAGCCAAGAAGCACGTTGAAGGTTGATGGCGGCGAGATGTAGTGCGGCGCAACACAAGGGATTCCGGCGCCAATGTGGAACCTGCACAACACAACCAAAGTACTTTGCCCCAACGAAACAGACGAGGTTGTCAATCTCACCGGCTTGCTGTAACAAAGGATTAGATGTATAGTGTGGAAGATGATTGTTTGCGTGAAAACAAGTAGAACAAGTATTGCAAGAGATTGTATTTCAAGTATAGAGAATTGGACCGGGGTCCACAGCTCACTAGAGGTGTCTCTCCCATAAGATAAACCAGCATGTTGGGTGAACAAATTACAGTTGGGCAATTGACAAATAGAGAGGGCATGACCATGCACATACATTTTATGATGAGTACTGTGAGATTTAATTGGGCATTACGACAAAGTACATAGACCGCTATCCATCATGCATCTATGCCTAAAAAGTCCACCTTCAGGTTATCATCCGAACCCCCTCCAGTATTAAGTTGCTAACAACAGTACAATTGCATTAAGTATTGCGCGTAATGTAATCAGTGACTACATCCTCAAACATAGCACCAATGTTTTATCCCTAGTGGCAACAAGCACATCCATAACCTTAGAGGTTCTTGTCACTCCTCCGCATTCACGGAGACATGAACCCACTATCGAGCATAAATACTCCCTCTTGGAGTTACTAGCATCAACTTGGCCAGAGCATCTACTAATAACGGAGAGCATGCAAGATCATAAACAACACATAGACATAACTTTGATAATCAACATAACAAGTATTCTCTATTCATCGGATCCCAACAAACGCAACATATAGAATTACAGATAGATGATCTTGATCATGTTAGGCAGCTCACAAGACCCGACAATTAAGCACAATGGGAAGAAGACAACCATCTAGCTACTGCTATGGACCCATAGTCCAGGGGTAGACTACTCACACATCACTCCGGAGGCGACCATGGCGGCGTAGAGTCCTCCGGGAGATGATTCCCCTCTCCGGCAGGTGCCGGAGGCGATCTCCTCGAACCCCGAGATGGGATTGGCGGCGGCGGCGTCTCTGGAAGGTTTTCCGTATCGTGGCTCTCGGTACTGGGGGTTTCGCGACGGAGGCTTTAAGTAGGCGGAAGGGCAGGTCAGGAGGCGGCACGAGGGGCCCACACCATAGGGCCGCGCGGCCAAGGGCCAGGCCGCGCCGCCCTAGGGTTTGGCCGCCTCGTGGCCCCACTTCGTCTCCTCTTCGGTCTTCTGGAAGCTTCGTGGCAAAATAGGACCCTGGGCGTTGATTTCGTCCAATTCCGAGAATATTTCGTTACTAGGATTTCTGAAACCAAAAACAACTAGAACAAAGAATCGGCACTTCGGCATCTTGTTAATAGGTTAGTTCCAGAAAATGCACGAATATGACATAAAGTGTGCTCAAAACATGTAGATATCATCAATAATGTGGCATGGAACGTAAGAAATTATCGATACGTCGGAGACGTATCAGCATCCCCAAGCTTAGTTCTGCTCGTCCTGAGCAGGTAAAACGATAACAAAGATAATTTCTGGAGTGACATGCCATCATAACCTTGATCATACTATTTGTAAGGCATATGTAGTGAATGCAGCGATCAAAACAATGTATATGACATGAGTAAACAAGTGAATCATATAGCAAAGACTTTTCATGAATAGTACTTCAAGACAAGCATCAATAAGTCTTGCATAAGAGTTAACTCATAAAGCAATAAATCAAAGTAAAGGATTGAAGCAACCCAAAGGAAGATTAAGTTTCAGCGGTTGCTTTCAACTTGTAACATGTATATCTCATGGATATTGTCAACATAGAGTAATATAATAAGTGCAATATGCAAGTATGTAGGAATCAATGCACAGTTCACACAAGTGTTTGCTTCTTGAGGTGGAGAGAAATAGGTGAACCGACTCAACAATAAAAGTAAAAGAATGGTCCTCCATAGAGGAAAAGCATCGATTGCTATATTTGTGCTAGAGCTTTGATTTTGAAAACATGAAACAATTTTGTCAACGGTAGTAATAAAGCATATGTATCATGTAAATTATATCTTACAAGTTGCAAGCCTCATGCATAGTATACTAATAGTGCCCGCACCTTGTCCTAATTAGCTTGGACTACCGGATCATCGCAATGCACATGTTTTAACCAAGTGTCACAAAGGGGTACCTCTATGCCGCCTGTACAAAGGTCTAAGGAGAAAGCTCGCATTGGATTTCTCGCTATTGATTATTCTCAACTTAGACATCCATACCGGGACAACATAGACAACAGATAATGGACTCCTCTTTAATGCATAAGCATGTGGCAACAATTATTATTCTCATATGAGATTGAGGATATATGTCCAAAATCTGAAACTTCCACCATGGATCATGGCTTTAGTTAGCGGCCCAATGTTCTTCTCTAACAATATGCATGCTTAACCATAAGGTGGTAGATCTCTCTTACTTCGGACAAGACGAACATGCATAGCAACTCACATGATAATCAACAAAGAATAGTCGATGGCGTTCCCAGTGAACATGGTTATCGCACAACAAGCAACTTAATAAGAGATAAAGTGCATAAGTACATATTCAATACCACAATAGTTTTTAAGCTATTTGTCCCATGAGCTATATATTGCAAAGGTGAATGATGGAATTTTAAAGGTAGCACTCAAGCAATTTACTTTGGAATGGCGGAGAAATACCATGTAGTAGGTAGGTATGGTGGACACAAATGGCATAGTGGTTGGCTCAAGGATTTTGGATGCATGAGAAGTATTCCCTCTCGATACAAGGTTTAGGCTAGCAAGGTTATTTGAAACAAACACAAGGATGAACCGGTGCAGCAAAACTCACATAAAAGACATATTGTAAACATTATAAGAATCTACACCGTCTTCCTTGTTGTTCAAAACTCAATACTAGATATTATCTAGACTTTAGAGAGACCAAATATGCAAGCCAAATTTTAGCATGCTCTATGTATTTCTTCATTAATGGGTGCAAAGTATATGATGCAAGAGCTTAAACATGAGCACAACAATTGCCAAGTATCACATTACCCAAGACATTTATAGCAATTACTACATGTATCATTTTCCAATTCCAACCATATAACAATTTAACGAAGAAGAAACTTCGCCATGAATACTATGAGTAGAAACTAAGGACATACTTGTCCATATGCTACAGCGGAGCGTGTCTCTCTCCCATACAATGAATGCTAGGATCCATTTTATTCAAACAAAACAAAAAACAAAAACAAACCGACGCTCCAAGCAAAGCACATAAGATGTGATGGAATAAAAATATAGTTTCAGGGGAGGAACCTGATAATGTTGTCGATGAAGAAGGGGATGCCTTGGGCATCCCCAAGCTTAGACGCTTGAGTCTTCTTAGAATATGCAGGGGTGAACCACCGGGGCATCCCCAAGCTTAGAGCTTTCACTCTCCTTGATCATATTGTATCATCTCCCTCTCTTGATCCTTGAAAACTTCCTCCACACCAAACTTAGAACAACTCATTAGAGGATTAGTGGACAATAAAAATTAACATGTTCAGAGGTGACACAATCATTCTTAACACTTCTGGACATTGCATAAAGCTACTGGACATTAATGGATCAAAGAAATTCATCCAACATAGCAAAAGAGGCAATGCGAAATAAAAGGCAGAATCTGTCAAAACAGAACAGTTCGTATTGACGAATTTTATCGAGGCACCAGACTTGCTCAAATGAAAATGCTCAAATTGAATGAAAGTTGCGTACATATCTGAGGATCACTCACGTAAATTGGCATAATTTTCTGAGTTACCTACAGATAAAACAGCCCAGATTCGTGACAGCAAAGAAATATGTTTCTGTGCAGTAATCCAAATCTAGTATGAACTTTACTATCAACGACTTTACTTGGCACAACAAAACACTAAACTAAGATAAGGAGAGGTTGCTACAGTAGTAAACAACTTCCAAGACACAAAATAAAAACAAAGTACTGTAGTAAAAACATGGTTTGTCTCCCATAAGCGCTTTTCTTTAACGCCTTTCAGCTAGGCGCAGAAAGTGTGCATCAAGTATTATTAAGAGACGAAGTGTCAACATCATAATTTGTTCTAATAATAGAATCAAAAGGTAACTTCATTCTCTTTCTAGGGAAGTGTTCCATACCTTTCTTGAGAGGAAATTGATATTTTATATTACCTTCCTTCATATCAATGATAGCACCAACGAGTTCGAAGAAAAGGTCTTCCCAATATAATGGGACAAGATGCATTGCATTCAATATCCAAGACAACAAAATCAACAGGGACAAGGTTATTGTTAACGGTAATGCGAACATTATCAACTTTCCCCAAAGGTTTCTTTGTAGAATGATCAGCAAGATTAACATCCAAATAACAATTTTTCAGCGGTGGCAAGTCAAGCATATTATAAATTTTCTTAGGCATAACGAAATACTTGCACCAAGATCACATAAAGCATTACAATCAAAATCTTTAACCTTCATCTTAATGATGGGCTCCCAACCATCCTCTAGCTTTCTAGGAATAGAGGCTTCGCGCTCTAGTTTCTCTTCTCTAGCTTTTATGAGAGCATTTGTAATATGTTGCGTGAAAGCCAAATTTATAGCACTAGCATTAGGACTTTTAGCAAGTTTTTGCAAGAACTTTATAACTTCAGAGATGTGGCAGTCATCAAAATTCAAACCATTGTAATCTAAATCAATTGGATCATCATCCCCAATGTTGAAAAAAATTTCAGCGGTTTTATCACAGGCAGTTTCAGCAGTTTTAGCAGTTTCAGGTAGTTTTGTACGCTTTGCACTAGGAGTAGAAACATTGCCAACACCAATTATTTTACCATTAATAGTAGGAGGTGCAGCAACATGTGAAGAATCAACATTACTTGTGGTGGTAATAGTCCAAACTTTAGCTACATTTTTCTCTTTAGCTAGTTTTTCATTTTCTTCTCTATCCCACCTAGCACGCAATTCAGCCATTAATCTTATATTCTCATTAATTCTAACTTGGATGGCATTTGCTGTAGTAACAATTTTATTTTCTATATCCTCAGGTTTAGCAGCCATTTTATTAATTAAAGAAGATTGTGACGCAGACATATATGAGATTCGGTTTTCAGCATTCGCAAGTTTAGTTTGCAACCCAGAAATTTCCATATTCAGATTTTCAAGTTGATTTCCTATATTCTTCAACAAGGTAGATTGCTCATTCATAGTTTTAGTAAATAATTTATTTTGCTCATATTGCGATTGCATAAAGTTCTTGGTGGATCTTTCAATTTCTAACATCTTTTCCTCATTAGGTGAAGTGTATCTACCATAAGAGTTACCATTAGCAGGATATGGCATAGAGTTATTGTAATTGTTATTCTTAATGAAATTCACATCAACATAATCTTTTTGAGCAGTCAACGAAGCTAACGGAACATTATTAGGATCAACATTAGTCCTACCATTCACAAGCATAGACATAATAGCATCAATCTTATCCCTCAAGGAAGAGGTTTCTTCGACAGAATTTACCTTCTTTCCTTGTGGAGTTCTTTCCGTGTGCCATTCAGAGTAGTTGATCATCATATTATCAAGAAGCTTTGTTGCTTCACCAAGAGTGATGGACATAAAGGTACCTCCAGCAGCTGAATCCAATAAATTCCGCGAAGAAAAATTCAGTCATGCATAAAAGGTTTGGATGATCATCCAAGTAGTCGATCCATGGGTTGGGCAATTTTTAACCGAGAGATTTCATTCTTTCCCATGCTTGTGCAACATGTTCAGTATCTAATTGTTTAAAATTCATTATGCTACTCCTCAAAGATATAATTTTAGCAGGGGGATAATATCTACCAATAAAAGCATCCTTGCATTTAGTCCAGGAATCAATACTATTCTTAGGCGAGAGATAGCAACCAATCTTTAGCTCTTCCTCTTAATGAGAAAGGGAACAATTTTAATTTTATAATGTCACCATCTACATCTTTATATTTTTGCATTTCACATAGTTCAACAAAATTATTAAGATGGGCAGCGAGCATCATCGGAACTAACACCAGAAAATTGCTCTCGCATAACAAGATTTAGTAAAGCAGGTTTAATTTCAAAGAATTCTGTCTGTAGTAGCGAGTGGAGCAATAGGTGTGCATAAGAAATCATTATTATTTGTGGTTGTGAAGTCACACAACTTAGTATTTTCAGGGGTGGCCATTTTAGCAACAGTAAATAAAGCAAACTAGATAAAGTAAATGCAAGTAACTAATTTTTTTGTGTTTTTGATATAGCAAACAAGATAGCAAAATAAAGTAAAACTAGCAACTAATTTTTTTGTATTTTGATTTAGTGCAGCAAACAGAGTAGTAAATAAAATAAAGCAAGACAAAAACAAAGTAAAGAGATTGGGATGTGGAGACTCCCCTTGCAGCGTGTCTTGATCTCCCTGGCAACGGCGCCAGAAAAATTGCTTGATGGCGTGTACAGCACACGTCCGTTGGGAACCCCAAGAGGAAGGTGTGATGCGTACAGCGGCAAATTTTTCCTCAGTATGAAACCAAGGTTTATCGAACCAGTAGGAGCCAAGAAGCACGTTGAAGGTTGATGGCGGCGAGATGTAGTGCGGCGCAACACCAGGGATTCCGGCGCCAACGTGGAACCTGCACAACACAACCAAAGTACTTTGCCCCAACGAAACAGCGAGGTTGTCAATCTCACCGGCTTGCTGTAACAAAGGATTAGATGTATAGTGTGGAAGATGATTGTTTGCAGAAAACAGTAGAACGAGTATTGCGATAGATTGTATTTCGAGTATAGAGAATTGGACCGGGGTCCACGAGTTCACTAGAGGTGTCTCTCCCATAAGATAAACAGCATGTTGGGTGAACAAATTACGGTTGCGCAATTGACAAATAGAGAGGGCATGACCATGCACATACATATTATGATGAGTACTGTGAGATTTAATTGGGCATTACGACAAAGTACATAGACCGCTATCCGACATGCATCTATGCCTAAAAAGTCCACCTTCGGGTTATCATCCGAACCCCTCCGGTATTAAGTTGCTAACAACGGACAATTGCATTAAGTATTGCGCGTAATGTAATCGGTGACTACATCCTCAAACATAGCACCAATGTTTTATCCCTAGTGGCAACAGACACATCCATAACCTTAGAGGTTCTTGTCACTCCTCAGATTCACGGAGACATGAACCCACTATCGAGCATAAATACTCCCTCTTGGAGTTACTAGCATCAACTTGGCCAGAGCATCTACTAATAACAGAGAGCATGCAAGATCATAAACAACACATAGACATAACTTTGATAATCAACATAACAAGTATTCTCTATTCATCGAATCCCAACAAACGCAACATATAGAATTACAGATAGATGATCTTGATCATGTTAGGCAGCTCACAAGACCCGACAATTAAGCACAATGGGGAGAAGACAACCATCTAGCTACTGCTATGGACCCATAGTCCAGGGGTAGACTACTCACACATCACTCCGGAGGCGACCATGGCGGCGTAGAGTCCTCCGGGAGATGATTCCCCTCTCCGGCAGGGTGCCGGAGGCGATCTCCTGAATCCCCGAGATGGGATTGGCGGCGGCGGCGTCTCCGGAAGGTTTTCCGTATCGTGGCTCTCGGTGCGGGGGTTTCGCGACGGAGGCTTTAAGTAGGCGGAAGGGCGAGGTCAGGAGGCGGCACGAGGGGCCCACACCATAGGGCCGCGCGGCCAAGGGCCAGGCCGCGCCGCCCTAGGGTTTGGCCGCCTCGTGGCCCCACTTCGTCTCCTCTTCGGTCTTCTGGAAGCTTCGTGGCAAAATAGGACCCTGGGCGTTGATTTCGTCCAATTCCGAGAATATTTCGTTACTAGGATTTCTGAAACCAAAAACAACAGAAAACGACAAGCGGCACTTCGGCATCTTGTTAATAGGTTAGTTCCAGAAAATGCACGAATATGACATAAAGTGTGCTCAAAACATGTAGATATCATCAATAATGTGGCATGGAACATAAGAAATTATCGATACGTCGGAGACGTATCAAACCCCATCATCAAGCCTTGGCCATTTAGAGGTTGGGGCATGCATATGATCGGCAAAATCCATCCTGCATCGAGCAAAGGCCACGAGTGGATTTTGGCCATTACAGATTACTTCACTAAATGGGTGGAGGCTGTCCCTATGAAGAAGGTAAAATCGGAAGATGTTGTCAATTTTGTGAAAGAACATGTCATTCATAGATTCGGAATTCCCCAGACTATTACGACCGATGGAGGTTCGGTCTTTATTTCTAAAGAGTTCAGAAAGTTCTGTGACGACATGGGAATTAAGTTGATCCGATCGTCTCCATACTATGCTCAAGCAAATGGGCAAGCTGAAGCGTCCAACCAGAGCCTCATCAAGTTGATTAAGAGGAAAGTTGACGAGCACCCTAGACGTTGGCATGAAGTATTGTCAGAAGCTTTGTGGGCTTATCGTATGTCATGTCATGGGGCTATAAAAACTTCGCCATACCAGCTGGTTTATGGACAAGAAGCCGTATTGCCTTGGGAAATTACGGCTGGATCGAGACGTGTTACGTTTCAGAATGACCTAACATCTGAAGAATATGCGGCCCTGATGAGTGATACTATTGAGGATTTAACGGAACTAAGACTTTGGTCATTGGAGAAGATTAAAGAGAATAAAGCTAAGGTAGCTCACGCATATAATAAGAAGGTGAGACCAAAGGAGTTTCAGGTTGGTGATCTAGTATGGGAAGCTGTACTGCCGTTGGGGACTAAGGACAAGGCATATGGTAAATGGTCTCCAAATTGGCACGGGCCGTACAGAGTTGATCAAGTCCTAAAAGGCAATGCATACATGCTCGAGCAGTTGGATGGTGTAAAGTTCCCAGTGGCCGTCAATGGCCAGCATCTCAAGAAGTATTTCCCAAGTATGTGGGATGATGGGCAGTGAGATACGGGGGCCGATTTTAAATCGGCCAGTAATTTTTTTTTACATCAACCTGAGCAGTGGAATGTGGGGGCCGATGTATGCAATCGGCCGATAAAAGAAATATATGTGCGAAGCAAGAGCCGATGCATGGTCATCGACTTGAGAATAAAACAGCCGATGCGTAGCCATCGACTCTAGTACTACAAAATATTATGAGCAGGTGTCAAGTTACAGTCTGAATGAGGAATGTTTACTTGAGTTTGTCTGATTAGGTCTTTGATTTGGGCCGTATGAGCATCTATTGGGGGAAGACCGATGCGCTGCTATCGGTTCTTGGTGCGTTGACCTACTTTTGGCAATCGGAATAATTAAAATTGGTCGATTGGAAAACCAAATTGGAGGAACATTCTTCATTGATTAACGGAAAGGTCTTACAAGGAAGAGCCGATGGCTCTCAAAAGGATCATCCGATGCCTAATGTACTACTACTACTGGCCCTGCACTACTCCCTAATCTAAGGGCCATCGCTACCCTCGTCGTCGTCGTCCTCGCCGCTATCGGCACTGCTACCGGCGGCGTCCTCGTCCTCGTCACTGAAGCCACCGGCGGGGGATTCATCTTCCTCGTCATCGTCATCATCATCGCCATCCGACCCAGCGCGGAAGCGCTTGGCCGGTGGGTATTCCTCGGAGGAGGAGGAGGAGTCTTCCTCCGCTTCTCCTTCCTCTCCGTCGGAGGAGAGGTCCGCCTCCCATGAGAAGAGGTCGTCGTCGCTTGCTGCCTCCAGCTCTCCGTCAGCAAGGAACTGGAGGTCTTCTTCTCCGTCGGTGAGGGGCTCGTCGTCCTCTGACTCGATGGAAGAATCCCAATCCCTCTCGTCCCAGTACTCGGGGGCGAGAGCCTCATAGATGGCCATCAGATTGACCTCCTGCTCTAGCTCGCTGGAGGGGGAGGAGCCGAAGGAAAGGCCGGATGAGGCAGAGGAGGAGGAGGAGGAGGACGACGACATGGCTGCAGAGGAAGGGTTTTTTTTGCCGATGGCTAGTACAGGGCAAGGGGATGAAGAGGCGAACTGTTCGGCGCGGTTAAATAAAGGGGATATAGTGGAGATTTAATGCCACAGCAATTTCCGAGGAAGTGGTGCCAAAAAAACTGTCAAATCGTGCAGAGAAGTTGAGAAGGCAAGGCATCATGATGAAGGATACTGCAACGGTTCTGCTCTGCCACGACATGACCCGACGAAGAAAAACCAGAGTGGTTTTGGAATTACCATTGCCAAAACCAGGGGGGCATGTGTTATCACCAGAATTTAACCAGATCAGAAGGTGGGCCGTGATTTAAACGGGCTTGGAAGCTATGTACGTAAAATAGTCACAAATCGGCCTTGTACGAGAATTTGGGCCAAGTGGCCCGTGTATCTGTAAATTATAGTAGATTCCGTGTCGGTTAGGATTAAAACAGAGTTTAGCTCGTGCACAGTTGGGATTATTCCCAAATTAGAAAGTCTACGGACTATAAATATGTATCTAGGGTTATTTGAGAAAGAAGACGATCACGTTCACAACAAATCAATCTAGGCGCATCGCCACCCCTTGTTTCGATGGTTTTTCCCGGGTAAGCAACATGCTGCCTAGATCGCATCGTGCGATCTAGGCAGTATCGGTTTATTCGTTCTTGGTGTTGCTCGTGCTGAAGCCTTTTTGATGATGAGCAACACCCCTATCTCAGGTGTTTTGGGGTTGACGTCGATGCTTTCACGATGTATTTGTTTAGCTACGTTATCCTTTAATATCTGGCTGCCCTTACATCTATCCTAGGTGTAAGGGCAGCATCTTGCTTGTTCTTTAGCTAGTAGATCTAATCTGTTACAATTGCTCCTTGTTCTTCAAGGATTGGTTCAATATCCGTATAGTTAGGCCTTATAAACGGGTTGAACGATCCGGTAGCGCGTAAGGTGTGGTCAATGAAGTCATAAAGGGATTGTTCCGGGGATCAACTTCATGTTGGTTTTTAGGCCTCTTTAGGGCTAGTTTTCCTATCATCTTACGTATCTGCTAGGCTCAACTATGCATAGGATGTTCCGGTTATGCGGTGAAAACCCTAGACTGTCGTAGATTAGTTTAACTTGATTTTGATTAAGCAGGATCCTCATGTTAATGTAAAATCCAACGTGTTCCATGGGGCAATCGGCTCTTGGAGCCGATCCACAGAGTAACCTAAGAGCCGATCGGGGCTCGTATTTAATGTTTACGTGTTTGCCATGCAGGAAACTAAGTCGAAGCAATCCATCACCTTCCTGGCCAGGTATAGGTCAGGTGGCACGCCCTTGCATCAGCATCGGACGTGCGTACCAGGAGCATTGCGGGTCGTCGCCCGAGGGACCAGGGCCAACCGCAGTCCTGGGAGCCTCCCGGCTCTACGGTGTTGCTCGTCGCTGCTCGCCGGTGGGTTTCTGACGGTAACAGTCTCAACGCATCACTCATTTTCCAAATGAGTCGGCATTATTCTTATATGTTTAGTCCTCTGGTGGAACCTTAATTCCGCGGTCTGAAATATGTCACTAATATTGTCATAGACAATATAGCTTCAAAGTTCTGACACTATCGGAACTACACCAAGTTCTCCAAGAACTCTTCGACTTAAACATCCCCAGTCATTGTCAAAACAATGGCATACTATGCCTTCGTTTGTAGAATCCGTCACAATATTTAGAACTCTTCTAAATCTTAGCATTGTGCTACCTTTTAAACAACACTTAGTCTAATTTGAGATTGAAATTTTATTTTTATATGTGACAAAACAAATATCGGTGCAACACCTTACAGCAATTTGTTTGTCATTTCTCCATACAAAACTATATATATATATCCTTGGTTCTTCTTAAGTACTCAAGAATATTCTTACTGTTTTTCAATGATCATCACATGAATCATTCTGGTACATGCTCATAACATTTTTAGAGCACAGGACATCTGATTTTGTACATATTATTCGTGATCTATAATCACTCATGTGTTTTTACTCATTGAGTGTAAGATACACTCAAGTCTTGTCAAACCTTCACATGACAAGAACATTTTCTTAATATTTCTATATTGAACTACTTCAATATCCATTCTATGTACTTTTGACTTAAACTTATTATGTGTTTCAATCTATCTTCATAGATCATGACACTAAATTTGTTTCAGTCCATATCCTTTCATTGAAATTAATTCTCAATGAAACCTTTTTAATCAAGTATATAATTACATTATTTATAACCAACTATATGTCATCTACATAAAGTATTATAAATATGTCTCAGCGCTCCCACTTAATTTCTTGCAAATGCAAGCATCTTCATCGTTTCTGATGAAATCAAAAACTCTTTGACTTTTTCATCCGCTGAAGATTCCAACTCCGCGATACTCACTTCATCAATTGAAGTTTGTATACCTATCTAGTATTCCACGGACCAGCAAAACTCTTGGTTGTATCTTGTATACACCTTTAATACACACTTCTGATGAGTAATGTATTTTGACATCCTACTAGCATATCTCATAAAAGAAATATGTAGTGATTACTAGAATAATCCACATAGACTATAAGCATTCCTACGGAAGATCTAATCTTATCGTAGTCAACTCTTTGAACTTTGTCGTAAACAACTTTTCGACAAGTCGAGCTTCTTCAAGGATATTTCATCCAAGTCCATCAATTTTATAGATCCATTTACTTTCAAAAAGTATTCATCTATCTTGGATTTCATGGCATATAGCCATTTTAACGGAGTCAGGGCCCATCATAACTTCTTTGTTTGTAGTTGGTTTATCATTGTTCAAAATCAATCCTTTGTCCACAAATCATTTATTTGATCACAAAGTAAACCATATCTACAAGGTTCAATAAGTACTTCGATTTCCATGGCTAAAACACTTTGTAGTCATGGAAGCCATGATCGTCGTGACCACTTCCGGAACCAATTTCCGATGTTGCACTACTCTGATCATTATGCTCAGGTTCATAAACCTTATCAAGTTCTATTTTCCTCCCACTCAAATACTTCGCTAGAAACAATTTCTCGGAAATAAGAAACATAGACAAACACTTTTGTCTTTGTCTCGTGGGAAGAATTCCCAATCAAATCTCTGGGATAACCAACAAAGACATTCATCCGATTTTGGTTGTAAACTTATTTACTTATGCTATGCATACCAAAATTTAAGAAAGGACTATCAGGGTTCATACCCATGCCATAACTTGTATGGTGTCATTTCAACGGATCATGATGATGCTCTATTCAGTGTAAAAGCGGTAGTCACTAAAGCATAATCCACAAAAATATAATGGCGTCATAATATTTTATCTCATCATTAATCCAACAAGGTTTGGATACGTCTCTCGGATACTATATCATCATTATGATACTCCAAGAAATGTGAGTTGTAGAACAATTTCATAACTCTCTTAGATGTTCGCTAAAACTCGTAATTTAAATATTTCCACCATGATCCAATCATAGATATTTGACTTTTCTATTACGATGATTTCCACTTCATGCTGAAATTTATTTGAATCTATTCAAATGTTTCAAACTTCTTCCTTATCGAATATATCCACATATATATACTCAATTCATTGTTGGAAGTTTTCATGAAGTAGAAGAATCTCCCGCACACAACTATGCCCAGTGAACCACATACATCATTATGTATGTTTTCACTAAGTTAGTTGCCCGTTTAACTCTTGGCCTATGAATGGTATTTTAGTCATTCTCTTTAGAAAATATTTGCAATTGCCAAACGATTCAAAAATCAAATGACTCCAAAAATCCATTTTCATGGAGTTCCTTCATGCGTTTCTTTCTAACATGACCTAAATGGCGGTTCCACAAATAAGTGGAATTCAAATCATTTTCCTTATGACATTTTAGCATCTGTATTATGTATGTGTGTTTCACCATTAAGATTTATAATAACTTACCCATCGTACATGGAGAAATGTCATAATTTGAACAACTTATTGTTTTCATTTGACCAGAGCAAAATAACAATTATTAAGTTCTTTATTATAAATTCTAAAGGCTAGGTAGAATGCCAATGATAAACATGATAACACTTTATTATGTTCCAGACGTGCATTATTACCATATTCCTTATTAGTCACTTAGGCCATCGTATTCTTGTGTTGCGTTGTATTATATGACATCTCATACCTACCAACCTGGTACAAATACCCAAGAATTTCATTATGTGACCAAACAAGGAATACATCCATAACATGTATATCATTTATATACACCTGAGCTAGACTTTCTAGTCTTTTCTTTCTTTTTGCCAATAATCTTTTGTAGTTTCTCTTTTAGCTTTCCTCATTATTCAGAAAAACACTTCAACATCAATAACTTCTAGGTTTGTTGGTCAAATACCAATAACCTTGAGGTTCTTACTTTGAAGTTGATCATCATATGACAAGTGTTCCGGATTTCACTATTAGTAACCTTTTAATATGATGAACAATTTCACTCATAATTTTATCCATCATGACGACTTTTCGAGACCATGTCTATACATGCTAGGCTCGTAAAGTTTAACCTCAGTATTCGCATATGCAAATCTGGCTTGCACCCGTTGTATGCACACGTAGAATCTATAACACCCGATCATCACGTGATGCTTCGAAACTATGAGTCTGAGCAACGGTGCATACTAAGGACGATAACTTCATGGATATGCGAATATCGTTAGTGCCCCAATAGTTGGAGGATTGGGACGCCTGGCGTCTTCAACCTTCATACATTCCCATAAAACTTATGAGTTTATGTAGTCTCACCAAATTATATTCTATCACCTTGCAATAAGGTCTTAGATATCACATATATCTCATACCTTGCTTATTTCTGAAAACAAAATTTTCAGACTCCTTACTTTTCAAACAGATTTGAACTTCAAGTTTCACAGAGACAAGATGACTTTAGGTACTAATTGAAACCATAGCTCTTTGAATCAACAATGTGAAGTTTACTAAAAGTTTGCAATAGGATTTAATCATTTCTTGATTCTTTAACAATACGGTACCAGTCCGTAAAGTTTCTTGTCAGACTTAATAGTATTTCTATCTCAATTACAAGACTAGCGCATGGTAGAAAACGGATGCCAATACTACAAAATTAATTCAAAATACTACTCACACTATGTTCATGATAATTAGTTCATGTTTTAATCTAATTACTAATGAATTCCCACTTAATACAACATCCCTCATAGTTGTTAAGTGGTACACGATCCACATCCACTACACTAAAACCGATCATCACGTGAGATGATGTAGCTTCAATGGTGAACATCAACATGTTGATCATATCATCCATATGACTCGTGTTCAACCTTTCGGTTTCCGTTGTCCCGAGGCCATGTCTGTACATGCTAGGCTCGTCAAGCAAACCCAAGTATTCTGCGTGTGCAACATGGCTTACACCCGTTGTATGTGAACGTTGAGTCTATCACATCCGATCATCACGAGATTCTTCGAAACGACGAACTATATCAACGGTGCATACAAGGGGAGAACACTTTATTATCTTGATATTAATGTGAGGGATCATCTTATAATGCTACTGTCGCGTTCTAAGCAAAATAAGATGCATAAAGGATTAACATCACATGCAATTCATATGTGATATGATATGGCCCTTTAGTCTTTGTGCCTTCGATCTTCATCTCCAAAGCACGGACATGATCTCCATCATCAACGGGCATGATTTCCATCATCGTCGGCGTAGCGTCAAGGTCCATGGCACCGTCTTCATGGTTGTTCACCTCATGTAGCAACTATTACAACTACTTTTGAAATACTACTCAACATGAAATTTAAAGACAACCATAAGGCTCCTGCCGGTTGCCACAATACAATAATGATCATCTCATACATATTCATCATCACATCATGGCCATATCACATCACCAAACCCCTGCAAAAACAAGTTAGACGTCTCTAATTTGGTTTGCATATTTTACGTGGTTTAGGGTTTTCGAGTGAGATCTAATCTACCTACGAACATGAACCACAACGGTGATACTAGTGTTGTCAATAGAAGAGTAAACTGAATCTTCACTATAGTAGGAGAGATAGACACCCGCAAAGCCACTTATGCAATACAAGTTGCATGTCGAGCGTGGATCAAATCTCATGAACGCGGTCATGTAAACTTAGCCCGAGCCGCTTCATCCCACTATGCCACAAAGATGCAAAGTACTCAAACTAAAGACAACATAAGCATCAACGCCCACAAAACAATTGTGTTCTACTCGTGCAACCATCTATGCATAGACACGGCTCTGATACCACTGTAGGGATTCGTTGCATAGAAAACAAAAAAATTCCTACCGCGAGAACGCAATCCAAGCCA
Source organism: Lolium rigidum (assembly GCF_022539505.1). Classification (NCBI taxonomy): domain Eukaryota; kingdom Viridiplantae; phylum Streptophyta; class Magnoliopsida; order Poales; family Poaceae; genus Lolium; species Lolium rigidum. The sequence continues at coordinate 313,231,734 of NC_061508.1, read as the reverse complement.
AGATGCAATCTAGAAGACGGGAGAAACGAGGGGATGAACGAGACTTACTGATACGTCTCCAACGTATCCATAATTTCTGATGTTCCATGCTTGTTTTATGACAATACTTACATGTTTTGCTTGCACTTTATGATGATTTCATGCATTTTCCGGAACTAACCTATTAACAAGATGCCACGGTGCCGGTTCTCGTTTTCTGCTGTTTTTGGTTCCAGAAAGGCTGTTCGGGCAATATTCTCGGAATTGGACGAAATCAACGCCAAACATCTTATTTTCCCCGGAACCTTCCAGAAAGTCAGAGGGGGACCAGAGGGGTGCCCTGGGGGCCCCACACGCGTGGCCGGCGCGGCCCAGGAGGGGGGCGCGCCGCCCTAGTGTGAGGAGGCCCCGTGGCCCCTCCGACTCCGACTCTTCGCCTATTTAAGCCCTTTCGACCTAAAAACGCAGTACCAATTGACGAAACTCCAGAAAGACTCCAGGGGCGCCGCCGCCATCGCGAAACTCCAATTCGGGGGACAGAAGTCTCTGTTCCGGCACCCTGGCTGGGACGGGGAAGTGCCCCCGGAAGCCATCTCCATCGACGCCACCGCCTCCATCATGCTCCGTGAGTAGTTCCCCCATGGACTACGGGTTCTAGCAGTAGCTAGTTGGTACTCTCTACCCTATGTACTTCAATACAATGATCTCATGAGCTGCCTTACATGATTGAGATTCATCTGATGTAATCGGTGTTGTGTTTGTTGGGATCCGATGGATTGATACATTATGATTAGTCTATCTATAAAGTTTGTGAAGTTATTGTTGCTGCAATCTTGTTATTCTTAATGCTTGTCACTAGGGCCCGAGTGGCATGATCTTAGATTTGAGCTCTACAATTATTGCTTAGATTGTATCTACAAGTTGTATGCACATGTCACTGTCCGGAACCAAAGGCCCCGAAGTGACAGAAATCGGGACAACCGGAGGGGATGGCGGTGATGTGAGGATCACATGTTTTCACGGAGTGTTAATGCTTTGCTCCGGTGCTCTATTAAAAGGAGTGCCTTAATATCCAGTAGATTCCCTAGAGGCCCGGCTGCCACCGGCTGCCACCGGCTGGTAGGACAATAGATGTTGTGCAAGTTTCTCATTGCGAGCACGTACGACTATATATGGAAAACATGCCTACATGATTAATGAATTGATGTTCTTTCTTAATGCCTTATCAATCCTATCAATTGCCCAACTGTAATTTGTTCACCCAACACTTGTCACTTATTATTGGAGAGTTACCACTAGTGTAGATCGCTGGGAACCCCGGTCCATCTCTCATCATCATATACTCGTTCTACATGTCATTGGAAGTAGTATCAACTATTCTCTGGTGCCATTGCCACTGTGTTACTATTACTGCTGTCGTAGTTATCGTTACTATTGCTCTCATATCATCGCTACTTTCACATCACCCCTGTTACTAGTGCTTTTCCAGTGCAGACTGAATTGACAACTCAGTTGTTAAGGCTTATAAGTATTCTTTACCTCCCCTTGTGTCGAATCAATAAATTTGGGTTTTACTTCCCTCGAAGACTGCTGCGATCCCCTATACTTGTGGGTCATCAAGACTGTTTTCTGGCGCCGTTGCCGGGGAGGCATAGCTCTACCCATAAGTTCACCTGGGGAGTACACTCTACCTCTCTCTCTGTTTTTATTTTGTTTTATTTTGTTTTGCTTAGTTTACTTTTGTTTAGTTTATTTGTGCTTAGTTTATTTCCGTCTAGTATTATTTTCCTTAGTTTACAATCATGACATTTAGACAGGGGTCATACCAATCAGGAGTGGTGCAAGCCCTCGTCGACCTACGAGGTTCAGTAGAAACTTCGTTCGAAGTTTCATGATCATCATCATTTGCTTCTTCTCTTATTGGTGCATGCGGCACAAGAACATCTTCCGGTGCTACGCTACTCTCAAGTCCGAGAGAAGGTTCAATAATCTCGTCGAGTTCTACTTTCCTTCCAGTCACTTCTTTCGGGAGAAACTCCTTCTCAAGAAAGGATCCGTTCTTGGCAAAATAAAATTTTCCTTCGGATCTGTGATAGAAGGTATACCCAATTGTTTCTTTAGGGTATCATATGAAGATGCATTTCTCCGCTTTGGGTTCTAGCTTGTCAGGTTGTAACTTCTTTACATAAGCTTCACAGCCCCAACTTTAAGGAACGACAACTTAGGTTTCTTACCAAACCATAATTCATATAGTGTCATTTCAATGGATTTAGATGGTGCCCTATTGAAAGTGAATGCGGCTATCTCTAATGCGTAACCCCAAAACGATAACGGCAAATCGGTAAGGGACATCATGGATCGAACCATATCTAAGAGAGTTTGATTACGACATTCGGACACACCATGGCGATGTGGTGTTCCCGGCGGTGTCAACTGTGAAAGTATTCCGCATTTCTTTAAATGCATGCCAAACTCATAACTCAGATATTTGCCTCCGCGATCAGAACGCAGAAACTTAATCTTCTTGTTACGCTGATTTTCTACTTCACTTTGGAATTCCTTAAACTTCTCGAAACTTTTGGACTTATGTTTCATAAAGTAAATATACCCATATGTACTCAGATCATCCGTGAAGGTTAGAACATAACGATAACCACCGCGCGATGCTACACTCATTGGTCTGCACACATCGGTATGTATAATTTCCAATAAATCGGTAGCTCGCTCCATTATACCAGAGAATGGAGTCTTAGTCATTTTAACCATTAGACATGCTTCACATCTATCAAGTGATTCAAAGACAAGTGGTTCAAGAAGTCCATCGGAATGGAGTTTCTTCATGCGCTTCACTCCAATATGACCAAGACGACAGTGCCACATATATGTAGAATTATCATTCAATTTAATTCGCTTAGCATCAATGTTATGAACATGTGTATCACTACTATCGAGATTTGACAAGTATAATTCATCTCAGGCGCGTGACCATAAAAGATATTATTCATATATATAGAATAACTATTATTCTCCGATTTAAACGAATAACCGTCTTGCATTAAACAAGATCCAGATATAATGTACATGCTCAACGCAGGCACCAAATAACAATTATTTAGATTTAAAACTAATCCCGAAGGTAGATGTAGAGGGAGCATGCCGATGGTGATCACATCGACCTTGGATCCATTTCCAACGTGCATTGTCACCTCGTCCCTCGCTAGTTTCCGTTTATTCCGTAGTTCCTGTTTTGAGTTACAAATATGAGCAACCGAACAACCAGTATCAAATACCCAGGTACTACTACGATTACTAGTAAGATAGACATCAATAACATGTATATCATATATATATTTCTTCTTGACTTGGCTGCTCTTTAGATCAGCCAGGTACTTGGGGAAATTGTGCTTCCAGTGTTCGCCACCCTTGCAGTAATAGCACACAGTATCAGGCTTAGGGATAGCCTTGGGCTTGTTGGGAGGCGCAGCATCTTTGTTGCCGCCCTTCTTGAAGTTTCCCTTCTTAGGCTTGCCCTGTTTCTTGAAACTGGTGGTCTTGTTGACCATCAACACTTGGTGCTCTTTCTTTATCTCCACTTCAGCAGTTTTCAGCATGGAGAAGAGTTCAGGTAACTCCTTGTTCATGCACTGCATGTTGTAGTTCATTACGAAGTTCTTGTAACTAGGTGGCAGTGATTGGAGGACACGATGAATACCCAACTGGTTAGGAATCACTATTCCCAAGTCATTGAGCTTCTTCGTGTGCCCAGACATCTTGAGCACGTGCTCGCTAATGGAGCTACCCTCTTCCATCTTGCAGCCAAAGAACTGTTCCGAGGCTTCATAGCTTTCCACAGCCACATGAGTTTCAAAGATAGCTTTGAGCTCACGGACTATCTCATAAGGGTCGTGGTTTTCAATACGCTTTTGCAGCTCAGCCTCTAGGCCGTACAGGATGGCGCACTGAACTTTGGAGTAATGAATTTTCCGAGTTTGGTAAACATTTTTCACCTCATCGGGAGCATTTTCTGTAGGTGGGGCACCTAGCGGTGCATCGAGCACATATTGCAGTTGTCCAGCAATGAGTACAATCCTCACATGACGGATCCAATCCGTGAAGTTGCTTCCATTGTTCTTAAGCTTTTCTTTCTCTAGGAACTGATTAAAATTGATGGTGGGGGCCGCTATGATTTACAACATATCTGCAAAGCGTTTAGACTAAGTTTATAATAAATTGAGTTCATTTTAATTCTTAAATTAACTAGGTGAACTCCCACTCAAAACAACATCCCTCACATTGTCTTAGTGATTACACGAACCAAATCCACTACACCAAGTTCGATCTTCATGAGAGAAGATGTAGTTTCAAAGGCGAACATTCAAAATGTTCATCATATCATTCATATGACTCATGCTCTACCTTTCGGTATCCCGTGTTCCGAGACCATGTCTGTACATGCTTGGCTCATCAAGGATAACCTTAGTATCCGTATGTGAAAATCTGGCTCGCACCCGTTGTATGCACATGTAGAATCTATAACACCCGATCATCACGTGATGCTTCGAAACGACAAGTCTTAGCAACGGTGTATACTAAGGAAGAACACTTTATTATCTTGATATTTAGTGAGAGGGATCATCTTATAATGCTACCGTCGTGATCTAAGCAAAATAAGATGCATAAAGGATTAACATCACATACAATTCATAATATGTGATATGATATGGCATTTTTCTTGTGCTTTTGATCTCCATCTCCAAAGCACAAACATGATCTCCATCATCACCAACATGGCGTCGAGGTCAGTGGCGCCGCTTCATGGTTGTCCATCACTTATAGCTACTATGCCAACTACTTGAAATAAAGCTATTACATAATGAAAAGACACGCATGTCTTAACAAATTTAAATACAACCATTAGGCTCCTGCCGGTTGCCACAATACAATAATGATCATCTCATACATCAAATATAGTCACAATCACATAGCCATATCACATCACATGCCCCTGCAAAAACAAGTTAGACGCCTGTAAAAAGTGTTTGCATGTTTTACGTGGTTTGGGGCTTTCGAGTACGACCCGATGTACCTACGAACATGAACCAGAACGGTGATACTTGTGTTGTCGATTGAAATAGTAAATTGAATCATAACTATGGTGAGAGAGACATACACCCGCAAAGCCACTTATGCAATACAAGTTGCACGTCAAGCATGGAGCAAGTCTCATGAACGCGGTCATGTAAAGTTAGCCCGGGCCACTTCATCCCACCATCCAGCAAGATGCAAAGTACACATAACAAAAGAAAACAAAAGCATCAACGCCCGAAAACTCATTGTGTTCTACTCGTGCAACAGATCTATGAATAGACACGGCTCTGATACCACCGATGGGTTCGTTGGATGGAAAAATAAAATTTCTACCGTGAATAAGAACAAAACCAAGATCCAATCTAGAAAAAACCAAGATCTAATCTATGAAGATCGGAGCAACGAGAGAGATGATAGACTAACCCTCGAAGATCCAAAGCCTTAACGAGATCAGATCTCGTGGTTAATGTAGTCGATCGTTCCGGTGCTGCAATCCGGCAGCACTTCCGTACTCGGTCGTGCGTACAGTGTCAATGAAGTCCTTCCTCTCCCCATTCTAGCGGGCATCGGAGGTGTGGTAGATCTCCTCGGAATCCCAACAGCACGACGGCGTGGTGGTGGTGGCGGTGGAGGAGAATCCCTGCAGGGCTTCGCCTAAGCCGGAGCGAGGAGAAAGAGGAGGGAGGAGAGGTGGCGGCTAGGGTTTCAAGTGGGAGCCTTGGCCGGCCACCCCTCCCCTCTTTATATATTGGGGAGGGTCGGTTGAGGTAGCCCCCCAAGCCCAAACCCATCTAGGGCCGGCGCAAGGGGGAGGGGGGAAACTTTCCTCCCCCCCAAGCGTACCAAATTTAGGGTTTCCCCTAAACCCTAGGGGTGTGTCTAGCTTGGGCCTTGAGGGGCTGGTGAGTCTGGCCCATCAGGGCAAAGTAGCACCCCCTCGGCCCAAGTGGCCCATCCTGGGGTCGTGGGCCCACTAGTGGACCCTCCGGAACCTTCTAGACCTTCTCGATCTTCCACTGGAAAAATCCCGAACTTTTCCGAACCCCAGAAATTAACTTCTCTTATATGAATCTTATTCTCCGGACCATTCCGAACCTCCTCGTGATGTCCTGGATCCCATCCGAGACTCCAAAAAACATTCGGTCTCCATCTCATATTCCGAATCTACTATACGACATCGAACCTTAAGCGCGCCACCCTACGGTTCGTGAACTATGCGTACATGATCGAGACTCCTCTCCGATCAATAACCAACAGCGGGAACTGGAGATCCATAATGTCTCCCGCATATTCAGCGATAACTTAGTGATCGATTGAACCATTAACATACGATACCGATTCCCTTTGTCGCGCGATACTTTACTTATCCGAGGTTTGATCATTAGTATCTCTATACCTAGTTCAACCTCGTTTCTGACAAGTACTCTTTACTCGTACCATGGTATGTCATCTCTTGTGACCTTGTCACATGCTTGCAAGCTAATTAGACGACATTCCACCGAGAGGGCCTAGAGTATATCTATCCGTCATCGGGATGGAAAAATCCCACTCTTGATCCATATGCCTCAACTCATACTTTCCGAATACTCAATCCCATCTTTATAACCACCAATTTACGCAGTGTCATTTGATGTAATCAAAATACTCATCCGGTGTAAATGATTTACATGATCTCATGGTCGAAGGACTAGGTTACTATGTATCGGAAGCTGATAGCAAGATGAACTTAATGACTTTATCTTATGCTACGCTTATTATGGGTGTGTGTCCATTATATCATTCACCCAATGACATAACCTTGTTATTAACAACATTCAATGTTCATGATCAGGAAACCATGATCATCTATTAATCAACAAGTTAGTTTAACAAGAGGCTTAGTAGGGACTCTTTTCTGTTTACATAACACTCAAGTATTAATGTTTCTGGTTAATACAATTATAGCATGGGATGCAAACATTTATCATAAATGCAAAGATATAATAATAACCACTTTATTATTGCCTCTTGGCCATATCTCCAACATCCATCACCAGTATAGGGCAAAACTTGTCGTAGTAGAGCTAGTCGTCGTGTTAAGCCTCCAAAAGACGAACGCACCAGAGCAGAAACCATCGACGAAGATGCGACCCGCAGATCAAGAGAGCCATACCTAAGACCACGCACCAACAAACATGAAAACCGATTAAATCCCAGGAGATCCACGGGACTACGGGAGACACAACTCCACGTGCCATCTGCCGACACTAGACGCACCACCGAAATGAGGATGGAACGAAAAGGACCTTATTATAATTTCAAGAGATAGCCACCGTTTCAACATCTCGAAGAAAACACCGAGCAAAACCTAAACAAAAAAAACCTCATACCGTCAAAGGACCATGGTCCGCCACACCTTCAAGGCTTCAAAGCCATTGAAGATGGATCAAACCAGCAATATTGCCGGCGAGAGAGATCAAAACTAGATGGGTTTTGCAGCTACCTCACGAATCGCCTCTGTCCATGTACGGTGCTTAGTCTTTCTTTTGACTATCGAAGAATGGACAATGACGTAAATCCACTGCAGCCTCGTCGTTTAATGATCTGCATCGACCAATCTTAGGCTGGTGCCAACGCGGTCGATAGCGGGGGCGCTATCACCCGTGGCGGGGCGGGAGGCGGGCGGGAGTGGGGCGGGACGGTAGCGGCGGCGCCGGGCTGGGGCGCCCGGCGGTAGCGCCCGCTGCCGCCCGGCGGTAGCGCCCGCTGCCGCTCGGCTACCGCCCGCGTTGGCGGCGTGAGCGAGGCGGGAGGGAGGCGAGAGGCGGGCGGCAGGCGCTGGCGACGCGGGCGAGAGTGGGGGCGATAGGAGGTAGGAGACGACCTGGTCAGTTTTTATTTTATTTTCTTTCCTTCTTTTATTCTTTAAATCTCAGTTTTTATTTTATTTTCTTTCCTTCTTTTATTTTCTTTCCTTTTTTTTACTCTTTCAGTTCAAAATACAAACACAAGTACACACTTGTTATATAGGCTATTTAGAAAAACAAGAAACATAATTTGTATTTTTATTAATTATTATGTAATCGGTAACATTTTTAGTTAAATAAAATAATTTTCTTGCATTATTTTGAATGTCTACAAAAATTCGAGTGAAATAACTTAATGTGAAAAAGAAATGGTGATGTGGAGGAGAGAGAAGTGAGAGATGGCACTATAGCCCGTGCATTGGCACCGTGGGGTGAGAGTGGTGTGAGAGTGAGGAAAAAAGCTGACGTGGCGGGTCAGAGTGAGGTGAGGCATTGGCACCATCCTTAGGCTTGTCCTAGATGCAGTTACGAGGGACGTCACTAAATTAATCATATATAGGGCACCGTAGATGCAATTGCTTCTTATTTCTACGGGCAAGTGGATGAACAGTGGAGACAAACCCAATACAAAATGTAGCGATGATTAATTAGGGCACCCACCGTCTCACCCGAGAATGCTGATTAGATTAGAGTGTGCTGCATGCCTGTAAGCTTGAATCCGTAATAACCATCTTGATCCAACCAGTTCTTTGGTTGATCTGGTAAGAAATGAGTAGGGTGCAGTTTTTTCTCTGCTATAAATTAGCATCATTAGAAATTTTGGTCTAATGATGCTATAAATTAGTATCATTAGAAATTATTTTTCAATATAAATCCAAAGATACTAATTACGTACTATAATTAAAATATGTTGCTTGATTGTTTGTTTAAAGTTCATCTTGAAATACACATACATCTTGTTCATTCAAACGGACGTAGTATTTGAGAAATGAAAAGGAGAAATCTCTCGCCGGAAAGTTTAAACTTGATGTGAACAGTAGCGTTCATGTGCCAGACAAGTCGTTCTAGAAAAGAATGCGTCACCCGAATCATGTACCTTTCCAACTGATCCAAGCCGGATTTTCACCCAAACAAGCCGCCGAGTTTTACTAGAAGTAGTAGAACATTCAACACTTTCTTTTTTTACTGCATCTGAACTATCTCATCGGCCCAGAAGCATCTTTCCTGTCTGGAAGAACCAGTACAGCACAACTGACAGGGCAACAATGTAAATTCACGTCGAATATGAAGTAACCTTGTCGTTTGTTGATCTGCATCGGCCAATCCGAGACGTGGTTCCTGGTTACGAAAGGACCCACCAGGAAATAAAGCAGGGCATTATACTACGTACAGTACGTGCAATAGCTTTCTTATATTTTCTGCGGGCAAGTGGATGAACGGTGGACTCAAATCCACTAGAAAATGGTGTGATGATTAGAGCACCCACACGATGACGCTGATTAGATTACAGTCTGTTGTCTGTAACCCGGACTGTAATCATCTCCAAGCAATGTTGTTGTGGCTTGATCTGATCTAAAAATAGGGAGTGAGTTATACTTTTGCCCTCTATTGGTACTATTTTAGCACATTTTATCTACAAAGTATTTCATATAGTACTATTTGTACTATTTTAGCACATTTTATCTACAAAGTATTTCGTATAGTACTATTTGTACTATTTTAGCACATTTTGTCCACCGAGTCCTCCTTCGTCGTGGTTGGCCAACGGATGGCGGCGTAGGGGCCTACTCGTCTGCTTCGGAGAATAAAGCTGGTGGTGCTAGGGTTCTTCTTATGCGAAGATGGAGACCTTCATATGGCCAGTTCGTCTTCATCTGGCCGGAGTGGTGTGTTCCAGAAGGCTCCGCCGACGGATGTAACAGTGCACTGATGCTTGGAGTTCGCTGGATTGGGTGGTATTCGGTCGTGCACACCCTTGTTTTTATTCCGACCATTTGGGTCTGGAGGGAGCGGCGCGAAGCTCTACTCTTTGTTACCATCAAGTGATATTTTGATCCATGGTGGAGATAAAGAGCCGGAGAATATCATGAAGGTTGGGTTGCAGGACTACCAATGGAGTTTCGAGTCTCTGCGTTGTTGAGGGACTTGCTTGTCATTCTGGATTTCGCAGCAACAATATGGAAGCGGGGGCGGAAGCACAGGTGAAGTTCAGAGTCCTACCTTTCAGGGTGAAAATCCAAGGTCTGACCTTAATTGGTTGTGCCTGGCAATGACCTTGTTGAATGCATTGTTTTGAGAGCGGGGACTATCTTCAGGTGAAAACCTGAGATCTTTGATCGGGCGATGTTGGTGCTTGTGCTATGTTCCCTTCTTGAAGGCGTCGCTTTTTGAAGAGTCTGGAGTTTAGGTGTTGTCTTGGTGGTGGTTGTATTGTTGTTGTCATTAGGGTGTTGTCTTAGTTGTCTTTTTCTTTTTCTTTTTTTGGTTGTGTGCATCCGTACTGCCATTCGGGTGTTGCGTTGTTGCAGAGATTGGGTGTAATTGATATCTTTGATATTAATATATTCCCCTTATCGAAAAAACAAAGTATTTCGTCGCCATATCTTCCGCACTACTTTTCACTTGTGTCACATTGTGACTAGTTTTGCCATGTTCAAGGATGGACATGGTGCTTTGGCTCATAGATCTAAATGCACCTAGTATGGCATTTTAAATTCATTTTAAAATATAAAAAGGGTGAAAAAAATCCTGAGTATACACTCGGACATGCTGTGATTGCACACAAAAATTTATGGGAAAAAGATATTTTCTCTCAACTATGTAAAAAGACAAAAGAAATATCCCGTGAGAAGCTATTTTGAAGCACCGAAAATTGTCTTTCTTAGAGATCCTTTGATTCATAGGATAGGAAAAGCATAGGAATAGGAAAAGTTTAGGATTAAGATTTCATGCCTAATTGAATCCTATAAGATGATGAGTTCTCTTTGATTATATCAAAGAAATTTTCCATGAAGTATGATCTTATGTTTTTCCTATACGATTGACACTACAAGATTCCTATAGAATTAGTTTCTATGAAATACGTTCCTATACATCAAACAACTAGTGTAGAAAAAATTCTCATATGATCTAAATCCTATATAATTCTTATACAAATCCTATAAATCAAAAGAGCCCTTACACAAGTTTCGTGAAACTTTGTTTGGGGACATAGAATGTCCTGATGTATACCTAGATATTTTTTCAATTTTTTTTGACATGTTGAAAAATATTTTTTGGGTAGTGGGTGTATCTACATCTATAAGCCAAAATAGTTTTGTGCATGTTCAGGGCTTACCCAATAAGCTAGCCTTTGGTTGCAATTAGTTGTTGAAAGATTAGCAGTTGTTTTTTTTCGAAAAGGGGAAATAATCGCCTCAACTTCTGCATCCAAAGAATGCACACGGCATTTTATTAGATTATTCGCAAACCTTACAAGAAGCAATACAAAAAATCAACCTCGAAGCCACCTCACTAGACCTACAGTGGGATGAAGGGGGTGACAATACACCAACTGACATCATCCAAAAACCTAATGCCTTCCCAAACCGCCCAATAGCAGGTGAGAACCACATCCAGTCAAGCAGACTCTCCGCGCATGCCAACGCACACGCCACAGAAGTTGCTACCGCCGTCTTCCTCGACTCCATCTTCAAGAGAGATCATCGCATTAACCTTACAAGACCTGCCGTCGATGCCACCATGACGCCAGACGGCCCCGCCATCCTGCACGCATACATCATCCCGCATCTGTCGTCGATCCCTGCAACACCATGCCACCGAGCCTCAGCGCCAACAATGTGGTAGATGAATACCACTCCACCGACATCCGCCAACATCCAGCAGCTGCTCCAAAAACGATGCCCCAAGAGGTAGAACGACGCAGGGCGCGCCGCCATCGTCCGATCCGGGAGACCCGGACCTAGGGTTTCCCCCGGAGCAGACACGAGTGAGAAACCGCAGACTGCGACGACGAGGCCTTCAAGAAGATAGCGGCGCGACACGTCACCATCGTCCGCCAACCGAGGTTGGAGCACGGTTTTCACCGGCAGCCGCGCATCCCCAACTCTCCGAGTGTAGTGCCAAGACGGGCAAAGATGACGCCTTCGACAAGGTAACGACGTCGACCGACGCCGCCATCATCCGCGAAGACCGAGGTCGAGGCTCAGTTTTCACCGGCCGCCATGACACCCCGGACAAGATCACCATTGCCGGAAACCTGTGTGAGATCCCATGATCTCCCACACAGGACTACCAGCCTGGCCGACCACCTCCGACGAAGAAGATGACCACCACCACCATGCCCGGGGCTGCTGGCCCAGGTTTCCTCATGACGCGAGGGATGCCCACGAACGCCTCCCTGCCGAGGAGGCAGAGCCACGACAGGCATATCGTCACCCGCCCCGGCCCAAACGGACCAAGATTGGACCCGATCCACGCCGCCTGCCGCCTGCAGATCGACGCCATAGCCGTCGCCTCCCTGCGCCGCCGCATCAAGGTGAGACCGGGCAGACGCCGCCGCCGTGCCCTCCAGGTCGTGGGGGCCAGAGGATCGGCCGCCGCCGCCGCCACGCCGCAGGGCTTTGCTCGGCAGCGCTCCCGGCGACGGCGGTGGGGAGGAAGGGGCCCCTAGGGAGAAGAGACGGCTGCGGGGGAGGAGGGCCCCGGCGCGGCGCGGCGCCGCAGGCCCTAGCTAATTCGATTAGCAGTTGTTTTGTCGTACAAACAAACGATATGGGGGTTTGTGAGTAGATGGATTTGCTTAATTTTGGTTGGCTTTGCTTGGCCGTTTGCCAGCATTTAGGAGTCATCCTAGACTTACACAAACTTAGTTGTCACTTGCTAGTTGTTTACAATGAACTGATGGGGCCGTGTTATCCACTCTTGTGCAAGTAGCTGCACTGACCACTAATTGAACGCAGGTTCTGCCTCACACTCATCTAATTAAACTAAACAAATCGCCATCATTTTCGAAGCGGACTTGCACTTGCACACACCATCAGTTAATTTGTCCTCACTTGAGCATGACAGCCCCGCCCCACCGGGGTGAGCTAACTATGATTCTCCCAGGTGATTATTTTTTGTCTGGATAATCCGATTCCCCGGTTTGCCAATGTTGCTTGCCCTCTCGATTACATCAGAGGTTACCCAGATTCCATCCATCTCATTTTTCTATTACCCCTGTGTTGATTAAGCCTATGCTTATGTCAGACACACTACCTGGACTAGTTTAATTTATACTTGCGGAAGAGTAATGATCACTTATTGCAAACCCCTCTTATGTCTTATACAACTTTTACTATGGTTGAAGAATTTAGGAGCCGTTCAACCTATTTAATCCAACGGTAGAAAAAGCAGTGGTACTGAAAAGTACTAGAGATTAAGTACCGCAAAGTACTGAAAAGTACTGGTATTTCTCCTTTATTTTAATTTAACAGAATGGTAGTTTCGTAACTTTGCGTTCACTTTGCGTTCAGATAGCATCCCTCCTGTAGTCCCGTGACTTAACCTTCCCCGCATGGCGGCCGCCCCGTGTCGCCGCCCGCCCCATCTTCTCCCCTCCCAACACTACCCCCTCCCCGCCGACATACTTCTTCGTTTCCCGTCCGCGTTCGCTCACCAACGGCATCCCTTAGCCCGTTCAAAATTCCCTTCTCCAGCTGTCCTCTCCGGCCGCCGCTCCGGCAACGTGCTGGCCGCCGGCCACGCCTCGGGCCGTCCCGTACAGAATCGCACGAGATTCGTCGCCCTGGACGGCATGTTGTGGCTCCCCACCTTTGCCCCCAACTCGGCCAAGCTCATGGCCGTCGAGGCTTCAATCGCCGATCTCGGCCTGGACGCGTGCGCTCATACCATCGTGAGCAACGCGTTCGTGTGCAGCGTGTCCGGCGGCGAGCGGAAGCGCGTGAGCATCGAGCACAAGCTGCTGGTAAACCCGAGCCCGTTGGTCCTCGATGAGTCCACCTCCGACTCCACCACCGCGTCCCGCCTCGTCTCCACGCTCTCGGCGCTGTCAAGCAAGGGGTGCACGGTGTGAGCTCACGTGAGCGAGGACGACGCGAACGAGCGGCGCCGGCATGAGCTCCGATTGAGCGAGCAAGGACGCCGCGGCCGAGCGCCACAGCTGGGAGTGATGGCGAGGCCAACATGCGCCTGCGCAGACTCGTGCAGTCCGGCTAGCTGGACGGCGCCCTGCACTCTGCGCTGGTTCTTGCAACGCGTGAACTCGACAAGCTAGAAGGCGCCCTGTACCTTGTGGAGTTGTGGACTCCATCTCCGGCGCCGGAAAACACCCCCGTCGGCTTTCCCTCCCCCAACTCGCAATGTTAATTCCATATAGGATTAATCTGTAAATTAGTAAAACGGGTATGGAAAAGAATGGATGGCACTAGTACTAATTCCAATGCTGTGGCTTGAAATGTCTATCAGGTTCAGGGGTAGCTGCGAAGAACCAACTTACAAAACACAGCAGTTAAACGCAACATGTTCAGTAACAGTATAACTTTTTTTAATGCAGCTACTACTTTTAACATATCGTTCGGAAAATGCAGGATGTTAGTTGACGAACAGCTGTTCTGCAACTCGCTGCTACATTCTCTTATCTTACTCCAAGCTATTCTATAGCTCATGAATTGAAAGGGCTATGTTAGATGAATCTTAGATGTGATTGAGGTGCTCGATCTTCACGTGGAGACCACCGGCGCGGAAGTGGCGGTGGGTGCACGGGCGACCGCCGGCGCGGGGTTCCACCTGCCAAAGTGATCGGCGGCAGCTACCAGGGGATCTACATGGAGGCAGAGGAGATGATCGGGGGAAAGGCAGATGGAGCTACAGGTGTGGTCGTGCGATGTGGGAAGTTGCCATTCGAATTTACCACAATACCCCTAGTACGTTAAATTAAAATGCATAATTAAGTGGCTAGATCGGACGGCTAGAATAAATCATGGCGTTAGTACTGGGTAGTACTCGGTAGTACCGCCCAATCACCATAACACAGCTCTATGTCTTAACAAAATGTGATGACTTCTACACTAATATAATCTGGGAGGCTGCTATTTCGATCATATGCCTTCCTGATATATATATCTTCACTAATTCCAATAGAACAATAGTATAATAGAGTATACTTGTGAATTTCTTGCTCCAATCATCCGAAAATGCATCACATACACAAAATCTAGCTGACTATGCACTAACCGGTTACCACTCTTGTTATCTCGCACATGATTTTCAGACATAATAGTGATATAACAGCATGTTGCCAAACATTATCTGAAGATAGCAACACGATGACTTGGTAAATAAAGTAATTAGTACTCGCATTGGACAGACGTGATAACATTGATACACCAAATCACAGCCACAAATGGCCATTTTAGGCCCTTGAAAAGAATATATACCAGAAATGGTTGCTGGCATTTTGTGGTAAAAACTACTGACCTCTTCTGCTCTCAAGATTTTAAAAAGTCGGAACTGACAGGGAGTCCATTTTAGCAAACATCGACTGGAAATCAGAAAATAATCAAAACACAAATAGGAAAATACAAGTAAAGGCTACACATTTAATAGGCCATCTGAAAGACCGAAGCACGGCAGCCAACCAGAATGGAGTAGGAGTAGTACAAGAAAAGAGCAGTGTAGTCACCAAGCACCAATGATTTGTGAGAAGAGAGATGAGACTTTATAGGCGTCTCTGACTCTTTCCCTCTCTAGAGAGAGCTCTACGGAGGGAAGGAGAGTTCGTGTTGGATAAGACAAGAAGAGAGAGCGGAGATAGCAGAATGAGAGGATTTCCTTCCAGATTCTGAATCTCCTGGCGCTGCTACACATCTTCTTCTTCCAGGTGAGACTGGGGCTACAAAGATCTCATGCATTTCGTCTGCGTACCGATGTCTCCTAGGTTCCTTGTTTCCAATCTAGGTTCTAGAGGCCATAGTTCTTTGTCCCCTTTGTCGAAAAATAGTTCTTTGTCCCCTCCTTTGTATTGTTTTGGCGATTTTCCATGCTTCCGTTGATTTTTTTAGGCGAACTCTTATAGTATTGGTTAGTGCTGGAATATGTAATTTGTAAGGGGAATAAAGATCTTTTCCTCTTTTTTTTTTCCATTTCTGGTCGATGTGCTCTATTTGTCCTCTTTCAGAATTTTGTTCCTGTTTATCCCTTCTCGTTTCCTGTGCATTGACAGGATTTTTCATGGGCTGTGCTAGTAAACCAGTGATTTGTCTCCCAACGAATTTCTTCTTATTGTTCGAAGAAACTACCTGCTATCGGTTTTCACCCCTACCTCTGATGCTCCAAATTTGGCACGTGGGCAGGGGTAGTGTGTGGGTATGTGGACATGTAGTTTGTGATGTATGCAGTAGTGCTAATAACCACTGATTCAGATCTATTCCTGTTGGCACATCACAGATTTTATTATTACTTATACAGAAGTCATGACATTGCGTAATAACGGCAGCTGTAGCATATAATGGTCTCTGTGGTCATAGACAAGCTTCTTATGCATGTACAAAAAAAAGTTCTTTGTGAATAACTTCTGCGTCGACATTTTCTGAATAGTATTTGCATTCTGAACTTTCTCTTTGGATAAGTATTAACAAACATCTATTTTGATGTGCTGAGCAGTGTAAGATCAGGTCAGCTAATCAACTGAAGCAGCATGAGCTCCCAGGGTGTTGTTGCTGCGAAGCCAATCGCCGTGCCGGAGAAAACAGCCCATTCTTATGCCTGTGGATCCACACAATCTTCAGTTCATAAGCTGCTAGATGATAAATTGGATCACCTTGGATTGTTGGATGATAATTTTTCATCTACTAGTCAGTCATCAAGCATCAAGACCGAGCTGATCCGATCGTCGAGCTTGCCAAGGAGTAGCCTACCATTTAACCTTCAGAAAAGAAACTCTGAATCTGACCCAGAAAGCCCGTTGTCGCACGTCTCGCATCCCAATTTTTCAGACCCTATGGCCTCAAATTCTTCAACGTTCTGCACGAGTTTGTTTTCGTCATCGTCGATAAACCTGCAGGCACCATGCCGGCAAATGGGTGCTTTGCCTTTCTTGCCTCACCCTCCCAAGTTTGAGCAAGAAGCTTTCCCAGGGCAGTCTTCAAGCTCCTCCCTGCAACTCAGTGGTGATACTGGCAATGTTCATGATGAAGCGGAACAGTCAGATGACATAAAGGAGTTTCTCAATCTTTCTGGAGATGCTTCAGATGGCAGCTTCCATGGTGAAAACCATGCCTTTGCTTTCGCCGAGCAGATGGAGTTCCAATACTTGTCTGAGCAGCTAGGAATTGCCATCACTGATAACGAGGAGAGTCCTCAGTTAGATGTGAGTTCATTGCCCTTGCTGAGACATTATATTTTTTTTGTAATATGAGGGTTAAAATCTTATAATTCCTGATTTGATATGTTGTTTTTCAGGACATATACAACACGCCGGCGCCACAAATGTCATCACTTCCAGTATCATCCTGCTCCAATCAAAGTGTGCAGAGTCTAGGATCTCCGGCTAAAGTACCACTTAGCGCAGCGTTGTCATCTTCTGCATCTGCAGCATCTAACAAGTCAAGATTGAGGTGGACACTGGAACTCCACGAGCGTTTTGTAGAGGCCGTGAACAAGCTTGAAGGACCTGAAAGTAGGGTGGTGGTTCCTTTTCCCCAAATATTATGCAGCTCTCTGTTTTTCACTCTAAAAAGTTTACTTTAATATCTTGTGCAGAAGCAACTCCCAAGGGCGTGCTGAAACTTATGAAAGTTGACGGCCTCACCATCTATCATGTAAAGAGCCATTTACAGGTACTACTAAACTATAATTTTCCATCTCCACTGAAAAAGATCAAATATCACATCAACTTTTTTTCGTTACTTACTTCTTGCCTATTATCGTTCCACAGAAGTATCGCCATGCAAAGTATATTCCAGAGACCACCAAAGAAGGTAAAAAAAAAAAAAAGATAAATGCTGTTGCAAAGTAATATATGCATCGGTGCTTTACAAATTCGCCATTCTGAACACTGATGCATAATACTGTATGCAGACAAGAAGGCCTCCTCGGACGTCAAGAGGGTACAAGCGAGTAGTAGTGGAAGTGATCCATGCAAAAACAAGTGAGTTCTCTGAACTGTTACACCTGAGAATGCATAGTAGACACCATGACCTTGCAAATTTACATCATCTCCTCTTATTTTCTTAGGAACTTGGCAGAAGCTCTACGAATGCAACTGGAGGTTCAGAAGCAGCTCCATGAACAATTGGAGGTGCGTTATAGAATGCAATCTTTCATTGTCATAAACTCATTTCATCGGAGATAGATATCCAAATCTGAAACTCATGCAAGAAAACTGCCCCGAGGTTGTTGATTTTCTGACAATCTTTGACTGTGTTTAACATTGCCAGATGCAAAGGCAACTGCAGCTACGCATCGAAGAGCACGCGAAATACTTGCAGAGGATACTGGAGGAGCAGCAGAAGGCTGGCAATGGCAGTGGGAGATCTCTGTCACTGAAACCCCCAACTGAGCCGTCTGAATCGACGTCCATAGGTAGAACTGAACCCGAAGCGGCGACCGCTTCTTCACCTCAGCCGTCCACAAGCAGAGCCGCCCCGGACGCAGACACGGAGCGTGGCTCGCCGGTGGGCACGAAGAGAGCCAAGGTTCATGGCCAGAGTGAGTCCCCGTGTTCATAACAGCCGTCAGATTTTGCAAAGCTTCGCGGTTCCCGGCAATTCGTGGAAGCTCATCACTTCTCAGTGACAAGCCGTCCCCATGATATATTGATATACACTACACATATGGAAAGCATGGTAGCATGAGTGGACCTGATTTGTAGCCAGGGATATGTATGTATATGTATATAGCTTTCACTTTGGTAATGGAAATGGGGAACCAATAAGCTGATCATAGCATGAGTGTTTTTCTGGCTACTGGTGTTTTTTTCTCATCAGGTTGTGATTGCTTTGGTTGAATGAATTTTGCTTGACAAGGCGGCACCAGGCCCAGGATCCTGTCGGCCCATCTGCGGTATGAGGACTGGGCCGAGGCCTTGTATAGGTCGGCTACACTTGAGAGAGTGACCAAAAAAGTGGTAACGGCTTTGAGCCGGCGGAGGCGTGGATGAATTTGGGAAGAACAGTACTGTACATCAGTGAACCCAACGCATTTCCGCGAGAATTTCCATTCCAAAAGTGAAAATTATATACAACCCTCCAAAATCGACCCCCCTCGCGTAGATCGGCGGCGGCTCTGAATCCATCTCTCGCAGCCCACCACCGCTCTGCCCTAGCGCTGCCGCCCCTGGCACCGTAGCTGACGTCGCCGCCGAAGCCTCGCCCCTCCCAAGTCCCAACTCCTCCGCCTCTCACCCCCTCGTCGCCGTCGCCGCCGTCCCCATCCTTCCTCGCCGCGTCGTCCCGTCGCTTCTTCCTCAGCCCCGCCCGCGGTCTTAACCATCGGTGAGCATTTTCTGTTTTCTCAGTTTTGTCATCCGGTGATTAGTTGAATCCCGCTAGCTTGCACAAATTTTGGGTGCTCCATTGCAAACGTGGCACGCAATCCTAGATCGCCCCTAAACGAAAGAGATGGGATTGTGATACGTGCCCTGTTTAGGGATCTGGGCTGAACAATCAACAAAGGGAGAGACCCTCAGGTTGCTAGTATATCTACAAGAAAGGATTCCTTTTTCCCCAGTTTTAGGTTTAGGTTTGGTTCATTATAGGTGCTCTGTAAGTGATACTCGGACTCCGACACGGTTCCGGAATCCGACTCAGATTAGGGTGTCTGATTCGAAAAAAAGAATTCAGACATGGCAAATATCCTACGCGGATTCAGGATGTCCGGTTTCGGGAAATAAATTATGACACACGTTCCTGTATAACACATCTTTTTGATTTAACTAGAGTGGCCAATCAGATGTCCTAGGTTAATTAGCGAAGTTAAATAGTACTAACTCGGTCCCTAAATATAAGACGTTTTGGCAGGCTATTTTTAGCCTGTCAAAACATTCTATATTTTGGAACTGAGGAAGTACTACATTTTCCCCCTTTTGGGTGGTGATCTGGTGGGGGAAGTTGTAGACAGGGAAGGGCTTAAACTTTTGATGGGACATACCTACAAAGCGAATATGGTTTTGCGGGGATTAAATTTGGCGCCAAAAGGTAGTTTTGCTGCAGGTGGCTGGTTTTGCAGGGATATTATTACTGTGTAAATTAGTTTTGAAGGGGGCATGCTCATGGCCTGATGTTACAAGGGCTGTTTAATTCTCGGCTGACCCTAGTTCGAGGCCTTGGACCAGCTTGGTTTCCCATTCCCTTGTTTAGTAAATTACAGAGCTCCCCGCCAGCTTCAAAAGTTACATCACGTTGTTTGTAATAGAATATAACTAGTCTGTAAATATTACGAAACTGCTCCGTTGGTATTACCAAAATTGGCAACGTTTTACTTTAATGGAATATTTTGTATGGCTCATGTGGCAACTCACTAAACAATTGTTTGTATCTGCAAGGAAGAATTATGTTGTCTATCATCTAAAAAATTACATACTTCTGGAAGGAGTTATGTTGAAGATGGGAAATCTTCAACTGCCTTGTCATGGTTACTGTTATAGTTGCGAAAAGATTGTTTTGCCCCGTGACGGCAATAAACCTTTTATTTGTGAAAAGTCGTGTCTTTATCTACTGGCAGTTGGTAAATGTGTTTCACACTTTAGGCAACAGTTCCTTGATACCAGTTAAACAGAATAAAATATGACATTAAGCAGTATTGTTTATTCTCTTCTGTGTTAGCTATGGTACATGTTCGATCATTTTAGTAATTGTACGTTATGTGTGGTCTTATTATGTGAGAATCCAGTAATATATGAGAATTGCACTTTGGATACATCACTGCTAGGATTATTAAAGCTGTTAATTATTGCAGGGAGACCGGACTTTAGAAGCCACTTGCCCAAACTATCAAAATCCTTGTATGACAAATAAGAAGCCAAAAACATCTTCGGGACAGCGAGTTAACTCTAGTTCCTCTATGGACATGTCTTCTGCATCAGCATCACAGGTACAACAATTGGAACCACTAACGGAGGCAAATGCTCACTCCGATTTTCTGACAATAGAAGCAATACGCAAGTTCATCTTTGAAGTTGGACATGGGCCTGATGTTCTAAACTCATCATATTTCAAGAAGACGGTTCGTGCGATTGCCAATAAGGTTCAGGTTGCAATTCCTACATATGAATCACCTCTGCTGGAGGAACTAAAAGAAACACAGAGCCGTGAAAGGGAACTGAAGCAAGAATGCAGAAAAGTGGTTGCAGTGTAATTCTGGATAGTTGGGGGAGCCAATGTGGTACAAAAAGCTTCGTAAGTGTTTTGGTACATTGCAGGAAAGGCATGTTGTTCCTCAGATCCAAAGATGTGTCTGCAATCATTGAGGACGTGCATATGCTAGAAGAAATGATTTCTTGCGTGGTTGATGAAGTTGGCGCCAGTAACATAGTTCAAGTTGTCATGAATGACGCTTCGCCGTACATGCAAAATGCACGGCATAGAGTGCTGAAGAGACATGGCCATTCATTCTTCTCCCTGTGTGCTGACTTTTGCATTAACTTTCTGCTTGGGAAAATTGCAGCACTTGGTCACATCAGTGAGGTTCTAACGAAGGCAAAGGAAATAACAAGGTTTATACATGGCAATGAGATGCCGGTTAAACTGGTTGGAAACTGCGAGATTGTGAGCAATTTTTGTTTGAAATATGTTGCTGCATTCTTGACACTAGAGAAGCTAGTTTCCAATATATCAACAAAATGTCCTACACATTAACAGTATAATATTGTTTTTTATAATTTACCATTTCATATATTAAGGAGTTGAATATTTTGCTCTTTTTTCATATTTCGTAATTATCAACGGTGGCAAATCCAGTTGATGAATTTACTGTACTATTCTTGGTGAATGTTATTTATGTTGAAAGCTCGTCATTGTTATGTTCTAACGAAGGCAAAGGAAATAACAAGGTTTATACATGGCAATGAGATGCCGGTTAAACTGGTTGGAAACGGGAGATTGTGAGCAATTCTTGTTTGAAATATGTTGCTGCATTCTTGACACTAGAGAAGCTAGTTTCCGAGAGAGCAAATCTGGTGGAGATGTTTAACTCTCCTGAATGGGCTTCCTCTGATTGGGATGCTAGCAGTACGTTCTGGCATATCTGTCACATAGTGAAGACAGATGCATTTTGGGTTGCTGCGGGCTGACGTTTTGAAGGTTACACAATTCCATTCGTCAAGGTGTTGTTTAAATTAGAACGTGAAGATTGTCCAATGGGTATCTTGTATGAGGCCATGGATTGTGCTAAAGAAGAGATATTGCACTATGTTGGAGATAAGCATGGTGATATTTTGTCTTGGGTTGACAAGATATGGGATATCTACTTGCATTCCCCACTGCATGCTGCTGGTTATATGCTAAACCCAAGTGTCTTTTACAAAGACCATGCCTGTAATGATCCTGAGGTCATCAGCAGTATTGAGGTCTGCATCACCGAAATGGCCAACGGTAATTATGATCCAAAGAATGTCAAAGCACAAACTGAAGTATATAGAAGAAAATTGGGTTCGTTGGGTTCAGATTCATCAGCAATTAAGGGAAATGATGGAATTACCACAAGGTAAAGTAGAGCCCATTCTCTTGTGGTCTGCTGAAACAAAGTTTCCACTTATTTCGTTCCACTTTGATTTCCAGAATACTAATGGATCCATTGTGATCATTGTTACTTCATTCATACTAAAATAATGGAGTTAAGTTCTAACCCTGTATTCCTTCAACTTGCAGTTTGTTGGTGGTCGGTGCATGGGACAGACACACCTGAGCTGCAAACCCTTGCGACCCGGATATTAAGCCAAACATGCTTTGGCGCTAAAAGGTATAACATTGACTGGCACATATCTGAGAAGGTGCATGAGGCGAAGCCATTTCATGACCAGGACCTGTATCGCGGGCTGGAGTACGTCCACTACAATATGCGTCTCGCCAGTGCTAAACCACTCATAGGAGGTCTTTCTGGGGATCAGGTTGGTAAACCTGCCAGTCCGCTGGGTAATTGGATCTGGGGTCCGCGGCACCGCCAATGACGGCTCACCATCCAGACTCTGGAGCAATGCGTCCATCTCCTTTTTCTTTTTCCAGAAGCGCTCGCGCTCTCATCTCCAATCTGGTATTCTAGTGTGATTCTGATTGTGCCTCATCAGACTCTTGCTTGTTTTATTTCTTCAACAATCATCATAGCCAGGTGGACCTAGCTATTTTCCATAGAAACTGACTGTGGTTAATTGTGGTGTAATAGAAAAAATCTGTGACATTCAGCCATCAGAACCATGGCAGATGACATATGGAGGTACCTTGCTGTAACCCTGGTGTGGGTGTTACCTATATTTTCCTTATTTCTAAGCTTTACCCGGTATTCATTCCTTGCATCTAATGCAAAACAGTGATGTGTAGTGCATGCATAATCTGACATCTTTGCGTGGACAAAATTTGTTAGTAGGAAGCATATACTATTATAATCTATGGAAACCGAAATGCTCGATTCCTGGCTGCATCTGTAAGGTTTAATTCCTGGCTGAAAGATTGCAATATTTGTTTCCCTTCTTTGCAAGACATACACGAATGTAGTGTCTCATTTATATATGCGTGTACATATTTTTTGTTAGCCACCCGAATTTTATTAAACTAGAATTCTAGTATTATAGTATACATATAATATAGTGGTTGGATTTCCAATATATCAACAAAATGTCTTTCACATTAACAGTATAATATTGTTTTTTATAATTTACCATTTCATATATTAAGGAGTTGAATATTTTTCCCTTTTTTCATATTTCGTAATTATCAACGGTAGTAAATCCAGTTTTGATGAATTTACTGTACTATTCTTGGTGAATGTTATTTATGTTGAAAGCTCGTCATTGTTATGTTCTAGCGAAGGCAAAGGAAATAACAAGGTTTATACATGGCAATGAGATGCCGGTTAAACTGGTTGGAAACGGCGAGATTGTGAGCAATTCTTGTTTGAAATATGTTGCTGCATTCTTGACACTAGAGAAGCTAGTTTCCGAGAGAGCAAATCTGGTGGAGATGTTTAACTCTCCTGAATGGGCTTCCTCTGATTGGGATGCTAGCAGTACGTTCTGGCATATCTGTCACATAGTGAAGACAGATGCATTTTGGTGTGCTGCGGCTGACGTTTTGAAGGTTACACAATTTCATTCGTCAAGGTGTTGTTTAAATTAGAACGTGAAGATTGTCCAATGGGTATCTTGTATGAGGCCATGGATTGTGCTAAAGAAGAGATATTGCTCTATGTTGGAGATAAGCATGGTGATATTTTGTCTTGGGTTAACAAGATATGGGATATCTACTTGCATTCATGCTGCTGGTTATATGCTAAACCCAAGTGTCTTTTACAAAGACCATGCCTGTAATGATCCTGAGGTCATCAGCGGTATTGAGGTCGGCATCACCCAAATGGCCAACGGTAATTATGATCCAAAGAAAGTCAAAGCACAAACTGAAGTATATAGAAGAAAATTGGGTTCGTTGGGTTCAGATTCATCAGCAATTAAGGAAATGATGGAATTACCACAAGGTAATGTAGAGCCCATTCTCTTGTGGTCTGGTGAAACAAAGTTTCCACTTATTTCGTCCCACTTTGACTTCCAGAATACTATGGATCCATTGCGATCATTGTTACTTCATTCATACTAAAATAATGGAGTTAAGTTCTAACCCTATATTCCTTCAACTTGCAGTTTGTTGGTGGTCGGTGCATGGGACTGACACACCTGAGCTGCAAACCCTTGCGACCCGGATCTTAAGCCAAACATGCTTTGGCGCTAAAAGGTACAACATTGACTGGCACATATCTGAGAAGGTGCATGAGGCGAAGCCATTTCATGACCAGGACCTGTATCGCGGGCCGGAGTACGTCCACTACAATATGCGTCTCGCTAGTGCTAAACCACTCATAGGAGGTCTTTCTGGAGATCAGGTTGGTAAACCTGCCAGTCCGCTGGGTGATTGGATCTGGGGTCCGCGGCATCGCCATTGACGGCTCACCGAAATGCTCGATTCCTGGCTGCATCTGTAAGGTTTAATTCCTGGCTGAAAGAGTGCAAGATTTGTTTCCCTTCTTTGCAAGACATACACGAATGTAGTGTCTCATTTATATATGCATGTACATATTTTTTGTTAGCCACTCGTATTTTTATTAAACTAGAATTCTAGTATTGTAGTATACATATAATATAGTGTATGGATTTCTATATATCAACAAAATGTCCTACACATTATCAGTATAATATTGTTTTTTATAATTTACCATTTCATATATTAAGGAGTTGAATATTTTGCCCCTTTTTCATATTTTGTAATTATCAATGGTGGTAAATATAGTTGATGAATTTACTGTACTATTCTTGGTGAATGTTATTTATGTTGAAAGATTGTCATTGTTATGTTTGGCGATTGGTAAAACATGAGTCAAATTGCAATCCAAAAGAAATATGTGGATCTGATGGGGGCATGATTTAGACAACACCCAGCTTGTAAAAATGTCATTGACATTTCTTGTCGGAATATGGTTTCTATGTTAGACATCATCCAGTTATCAAGTGGTGGTGCTGGTAGTTTAAATCTTCAACATGTCACTGGAAATGATTTAGGTTTGCAACAAGGCATTTCCTAACTTATTTTTGGTTCATCTACTGGGATGTCTAATGATCACCGACAATGGTATTCTTAAAATCTATAGAATATACACCACATTTAGCACTCTACACATCATGGATTTTTCACCCATCAAAGTTGCATATTTGCGGACTCCGGTGAAGCACGCTATGAGACACCAATTCACTACCTTGGATTATCGCCCTGAAATCTCGATTGGCACAATTGCCTATTTCATGACCGAGATGCCTCGTTTGGCCAATATGGAGCTTCATATCGTGGATGTGGTACAACATAGTGCAGTATCAGAAGTGGAAACAACAACCTCCCTTCAATTGGTGCCCGTTCGAGTACATGGCGAATCGTACAAAAACCATCCCTTGCATACCCTATTGTTGGAACAATTCTCTCACGGTTAATTCAAGGGATTGCTTCACCATATAATGTCCAATTTTGAGCTCCCACTTCTCAAGTGTCGAGTAATGTCGATCTTCAATTGGAATCACCTTGACCTGGTACGTTTGCTAGGTCAAAGGACGACGCTTGAGAGCCTCGATCCGGCAAGGGTCATGTTCTCTTCTTATGGTGGTCTGATGGGAACATCGAAGACCTCAGATTGAGGAATTGCACATTTGAAGACACTTGGAAGTGTGATAACACACACAAAGGTAAAATGGCCCTCCCTTGATGGTGAAACTAACACTCTATCATGTAATTTATAGGTAGGATTATCATGATAGTTGCACTAGGTAAATTGTCTACCTTTCAATACAATTTCCGTGAGATCACCTTGATCCATGATTGCACTAAATATAGGACTCCATTTTATTATTATCAATATCTCTCCTAGTCATGTTCAAAGCTCTAGTAACCGGGCACCGGAAAAATTCATACGGCCATTTGAATTGTTGTATGTGAATACATATTTCTTAAATGTTAGATGTGGTGTGTTTTGAAAATGTTTCCCTTCTTTGCAAGATACACGAATGTAGTGTCTCATTTATATATGCTTGTATTTTGATAACCACTCAAATTTTATTAAACTATATATCTAGTATTCTTGTATACATATAATATAGTGGTTGGATTTGCATATAGGAACAAAATGTCCTACACATTATCAATCTTATATTTTTTTAATGTTTTACCAGTTCATATATTAACGAGGTGAATATTTTTCCCTCTTTTTCTTATTTCGTAATTATCAACGTTGTAACTGGTAAATCCAATTGATGAAGTTACCGTACTATGCCCGGTGAATGTTATTTATGTTGAAAGCTTGTCATTGTTATGTTTGGAGAATGGTAAAACATGATTTAAAATGCAATCCAAAAGAAACATGTGGAGCTTAAGGGGCATGATTTAGACAACGCCCAGCTTGTGAAAAATGTCATTGACATTTCTTGTAGGAATATGGTTTCTATGTTAGATATCATCCAGTTATCAAGTGGCAGTGCTAGTAGTTCAGGTGTTCAACATGTCACTAGAAAGTATTTAGGTTTGCAACGAAAACTGATGTTTGATCATGGCCAACAATGGTATTCTAAAAACCTATAGAAGATGCACCACATTTAGCGCTCTTCGCATCGAGGATTTTCCACCCATCAAAGTTGCATCCTTGCGGAATCTGGTGATGCACGCTATGAGACACCCATTCCTTTTCTTGGATAATTACCCTCAAATCTCGATCAGCACCATTGCCTACTTCATGATCGAGAAGCCTGGTTTGGCCAATGTGGAGCTTCATATCATGGATGCGGTACAACAGAGTGCAGTATAGAATTGGAAACAACAACCTCCCTTCTATTTGGTGCCCGTTCGAGTACATAGCGGATCGTAGATAATCCAGCCCTTGCATACGCTATTGTTGGAAGATTTCTCTGATGGTTACATCAAGGGATTGCTTCACCATATGATTTCTCATTTTGATCAAGTGGCTAGTAATGTCGAGCTTCACTTGGAATCACCTTGACCCGGTACGTTTGCTGGGTCAAAGGACGGTGATTAGGAGCCTCGATCTAGCAAGGGTCATGTTCTCTTCTTATGGTGGCCTAATGGGGGGTACTCCATACCTGTCAGGAGACCGTCGAATACCTCGGACTAAGAAAGTGCACATTCAAAGACACTTGGAAGTGTGATAACACACACTAAGGTAAAATGGTCCTCCCTTCATGGTGAAACTAACACTCTATCATGTAATTGATAGGTAGATTATCATCATAGTTGCACTGGGTAAATTGTCTACCTTTCAATGCAATTTTTGTGAGTTCACCTTGATCCGTGATTGAACTAAATAGAGGAATCCATTTTATTATTATCAATATCTCACATAGTCATGTTCAAATCTCTAGTAACCATAATTAGGCACTGGAAATTCATAATGACATTGACCAGTTCAATTGTTGTATGTGAATATATATTTTTTTAAATGTTAGATGTGGTGTGTTTCGACAATGTTTCCCTTATTTGCAAGACATACACGAATGTAGCGTCTCAATTATATATGGTTGTACATATTTTTTGTTAGCCACTCGGATTTTATTAAACTAGAATTCTGGTATTCTTGTATACACATAATATAGTGGTTGGATTTGCATATATCAAAAAAATGTCGTACACATTATCAGTCTATTTTTTTATAATTTACCATTCATATATTAATGAGGTGAATATTTCCCCTTTTTCATATTTCGTGATTATCAATGGTGTAACTGGTAAATCTAGTAGATGAATTTAATGTACTATGCCTAGTGAATGTTATTTATGTTGAAAGCTTGTCATTGTTATGTTTGGAGAATGGTAAAACATGAGTCAAAATTCAATCCAAAAGAAACATGTGGAGCTGAAGGGGCATGATTTAGACAACATCCAGTTTGTGAAAAATGGCATTGACATTTCTTGTAGGAATATGGTTTCTATGTTAGACATCATCCAGTTATCAAGTGGCTATGCTACTAGTTTAGGTGTTCAACGTGTCACTGGAAAGGATTTAGATTTGCAACATGGCATTTCCTAACTTATTTTTGGTTCGTCTACTAGGATGTCTGATGATCACCAACAATGGTATTCTAAAAATCTATATAAGATGCACCATATTTAGCACTCTCCACGTCAAGGATTTTACTCCCATCAAAGATGTATCCTTGAGGACTCTGGTGAGACACCCATTCCTTTCCTTGGATAATTACCCTCAAATCTCGATCAGTACCATTGCCTACTTCATGACCGAGAAGCCTGGTTTGGCCAATGTGGATCTTCATATCATGGATGGGGTACAACAAAGTGCAGTATCAGAAGTGGAAACAACAACCTTCCTTCCAGTTGGTGCACGTTCGAGTACATAGCGAATCGTACATAATCCATCCCTTGCATACACTATTGTTGGAAGATTTCCCTGATGGTTACTTCAAGGGATTGCTTCACCATATGATTTCTCATTTTGAGCTCTCACTGCTCAAGTGTCTAGTAAGGTCGAGTTTCACTTGGAATCACCTTGACCTGGTACGTTTGTTGGGTCAAAGGACGATGCTTGAGAGCCTCGATCTGAAAATGTTCATGTTCTCTTCTTATGGTGGACTAATGTGGGGTACTCCATACCTGTCAGGAGACCATCGAAGACCTCAGACTGAGGAAGTGCACATTCGAAGACACTTGGAAGTGTGATAACACACTTTAAAGTAAAATGGTCCTCCCTTAACACTCTATCATGTGATTGATAGGTAAGATTATCATGATAGTTGCACTAGGTAAATTTTCTACCTTCCAATGCAATTTGCTTGAGTTCACCTTGATCCATGATTGCACTAAATAGAGGACTCAATTTTATTATTATCAATATCTCTCCTAGTCATGTTCATCTCCAGTAACCATAATTGGGCACCAGAAATTCAATTCGTATAGGTGAATATATATATTTACCAATTCAATTCGTATAGGTGAATATATATATTTCTTAAATGTTGGATTGGTGTGTTTTGACAATGCTTCCCTTTTTTGGAAGACATACACGAATGTAGTGTATCATTTACATATGCTTATATAGTATTTTTAGCCATTCAAATTTTATTAAACTGGAATTCTAGTATTATTGTATATATATAAACAGTGGTAGGATTTACATGTTAGAACAAAATGTCCTATACATTATCAGTCTAATATTTTTTTTTACTAATTTACCATTTCATATATTAGGGAGGTCAATATTTTTCCCTCTTTTTTTATTTCGTAATTATCAAAGTTGTAACTAGTAAATCTAGTTGATGAAGTTATCATACTATGCTTTTTCAATGTTATTTATGTTTAAAACTTCTCATTGTTATGATTGTAGAATGGTAAAATGTGAGTCAAAATGCAATCCAAAAGAATTATGTGGAGCTTAAGGGACATGATTTAGACAACACCCAGCTTGTGAAAAATGTCATTAACATTTCTTGTTGGCATATGGTTTCTTTGCAAGACATCATCCAGTAATCAAGTGAATGTGCTGCTGTTCAGGTTTTCAACATGTCACTGCAAAACAAGTCAGACAACAAGGCATTTCCTAACTTATTTTTGGTTCATCTATTGGGATGCCTGATGATCACCAACAATGGTATTCTTGAAATCTCTAGAAGATGCACCTTATTTATCTCTCTCTACATGGAGGATTTCCACCCATCAGAGTTGCATCCTTGCGGACTCTGGTGACGCACACTATGAGACTCATATTACTTTCTTTGGATAGTTGCCCTGAAATCTGGAGTAGCGCCATTGTCTACTTCATGACAGAGAAGCCTGGTTTGCCTAATATGGAGTTTCATATCACGGGTTGTACATAAGAGTGCAACATCATAAGTGGAAACAATAACCTCCCTACCATTGATGCTTGTTCGAGTACATAATGAATCCTAGAGAATCCATCCCTTGCATACCCAATTGTTGGAAGATTGCTTTGATGAACTTGAAGGGACTGCTTGACCATATGATTTCTCATGTTATGCTCCCACAACTTAAGTGTGTAGTGATCTGGGTCTGCACTGTGAATCAACTTGACCTGGTATGTTTGCAAGGTCTAAACACGACGCTCGAGATCCTCTGTTTGACAATGGTCAAGTTCTCTTCTGATGGTCTCCTGATGGGGGTACTCGATTCCTGTCAGGAGACCATCGAAGACCTCAGACGGAGGAAGAGCACTTTTGAATACACTTGGAAGCGTGATAACACACACTAATGGAAAATATTCCTCCCTTGATGGTGAAACTAACACTCTATCATGTAGTTGATAGATAGGATTATCTTGATAGTTGTGGTACGTAAACTATCTACCCGTAAATGCAATTTCCATGAGTTCACCTTGCTCCATGATTGCACTAAATAGAGGACTCCATTTTATTATTACTAGTATCTCTCTTAGTCATGTTCAAATGTCAAGTAACCATAATCGGGCATTGGAAATTCATAATGACATTTACCAGTTCACATGTTGTAGGTGAATATAAATATTTCTTAAATGTTGGATGTGGTGTATTTTGACAATGTTTCCCTTATTTGCAAGACATACACGAATGTATTGTCTCGTTTATATATGCTTGTACAGTTTTTTTGTTAGCCATTCCGATTTTATTAAACTGAAATTCCAGTATTCTTGTATACGTAAAATATAGTGGTTGGATTGATATATAGGAACAAGATGTGCTACAAATTATAGGTCTCATTTTTTTCTACTAATTTACCATTTCATATATTCAGGACTACAACTTTATCCCCTCTTTTTTTATTTCATAATGATCAACCTTGTAAGTGGTAAATCTACTTAATACAGTTACTATGCTTGGTCAATGTTATACATGAACGAAGCTTGTCAATATTATTAATGGAGAATGGTAAAACATGAGTCAAAATGCAATCCTTGTGCAGCTAAAGGGACATGATTTAGACAACATCCGGCTTGTACAAAATGTCATTGACATTTCCTTTAGGGATATGGTTTCTATGTTAGACACCAGCAAAGGAGTCAGGTTTGCCACAAGTCATTTCCTAACTGTGCTTTTGGTTCATCTATTGGTATTCCTGATGATCACCAACAATGGCATTCTTGAGATCTCTAGAAGATGTACCACATTTAGCACTCTCCACATCGAGTATTTTCCACCAATCACAGTTGCATCCTTGCAGACTCTGGTGACGCATGCTATGAGACTCCCATTCCTTTCCTTGGATAATTGCCCTGAAATTTGGAGCAACGACATTGTCTACTTCATGACCGAGAAGCCTAGTTTGGCCAATGTGGAGAATCATATCACGGATGTGGTAAATAAGAGTGCGGTACCATAAGTGAGAAACAACAACCTCCGTTCCATTGGTGGCCGTTGGAGTACATAGCGAATCCTAGAGAATCCATCCCCTGCATACCCTGTTGTTGGAAGATTGCTCTGATGGTTAGTTGAAGGGATTGTTTCACCATATGGGGGGGGGGGGACGGGACTCGATTCCTGCCAGGAAACCATCGAAGACCTTAGACTGGGGAAGTGCAAATTCGAAGACACTTGGAAGTGTGATTAGACACACTAAGGGAAAATGTTCCTCCCTTGATGGTTAAACTAACCCTCTATCATGTAATTTATAGGTAAGATTTTTGTGATAGTTGCACTAGGTAAACTGTCTACCTGTTAATGCAATTTCCATGAGTTCACCTTGATCCACGATTGCACTAAATAGAGGACTATTATTAACAATATCTCTCCTAGTCATGTTCAAATCTCCAGTCAGCATAATTGGGCATTGGAAATTCATAATGACATTTACAGTTCAATTGTTGTATGTGAATATATATTTCTTAAATGTTGGATGTGGTGCCTTTTGACAATGTTTCCCTTCTTTGGAAGACATACACGAATGTACTATCTCATTATAAATGTGTATACATGTTTTTTTGTT
This sequence comes from Lolium rigidum, assembly GCF_022539505.1. NCBI lineage: Eukaryota > Viridiplantae > Streptophyta > Magnoliopsida > Poales > Poaceae > Lolium > Lolium rigidum. The sequence goes on along the minus strand of NC_061508.1, from coordinate 313,199,204 downwards.
AGTCATTCGGATTTTATTAAACTGGAATTCTAGTATTCTCTTGTATACATATAATATAGTGGTAGGATTTACATATAGGAACAAAATGTCCTACACATTATCAGTCTAATATTGGTTTCTTTTCTAACTTACCATTTCATATATTAAGGAGGTCAATATTTTTCCTTCTTTTTGTTAATTCGAAATGATCAACGTTGTAAATGGTAAATCTAGTTGATGAACTTACCGTACTATGCTTGGTCAATGTTATTTATGTTAAAAGCTTGTCATGTTTTATGTTTGGAGAATGGTAAAACATGAGTCAAAATGCAATCCAATAGAATTATATGGAGCTGAAGGGCCATGCTTTAGACAACATCCAGTTTGTGAAAAATGTCATTGACATTTCTTGTAGTAATATGGTTTCTATGTTAGACATCATCCAGTTATCACGTGGCTATGCTACTAGTTTAGGTGTTCAACATGTCACTGGAAAGGATTTAGGTTTGAAACAAGGCATTTCTAACTTATTTTTGGTTTGTCTACTGGGATTTTTGATGATAATGAAAAAATGGTATTCTTGAAATCTATAGAATATGCACCACATTTCGCCCCTCTCCACATCGAGTATTTTCCACCCATCACAGTTGCATCCTTGCGGATTGTGGTGGCGCACGCTATGAGACACCCATTCCTTTCCTTAGATAATTGCCCTAAAATCTCGAGCAACACCATTGCCTACTTCATGACTGAGAAGCCTGGTTTGGCCAATGTGGAGCTTCATATCATGGATTTGCTACAGAAGAGTGCAATATCATAAGTGAAAAACAAAAACCTCCCTTCAATTAATTGGTGCCCGTTGGAGTACATAGGGAATCCTAGAGAATCCATCCCATGCATACCCTATTGTTGGAAGATTGCTCTGATGGTTACTTGAAGGGATTGCTTCACCATATGATTTCACATTTTCAGCTCCCGCTGCTCAAGTGTCTAGTGATCTCGAGCTTCACTTTGAATCAACTTGAACTAGTATGTTTGTTGGGTACAAGGACGACGTTTGAGAGCCTCGACCTGGCAAGGGTCATGTTCTCTTTTTATGGTCAATTGATGGGGGGGGGGGGTACTCGATTCCTGCCAGGAGACCATCGAAGACTTTAGACTGAAGAAGTGCACATTCGAAGACACTTCGAAGTGTGATAAGACACACCAAGGGAAAATGTTCCTCCCTTGATTGCACTAAATAGAGGACTCCATTTTATTATTGTCAATATCTCTCCTAGTCATGTTCAAATCTCCAGTAACCATAATTGGGCATTGGAAATCCATAATGACATTTACCAGTTCAATTGTTGTATGTGAATATATATTTTTTAAATATTGGATGTGGTGTGTTTTGCAATGTTTCCCTTCTTTGCAAGACATATATGAATCTAGTGCCTGCTTTATATATGCTTGTACAAATTTCGTTGTTAGCCATTTGGGTTTTATTAAGATGGAATTCCGGTATTCTTGTATACATATAATATAGTGGTAGGATTTACATATAGGAACAAAATTTCCTACACATTATCAGTCTAATTTTTTTTTACTAATATACCATTTCATATATTAAGGAGGTCAATATTTTTCCCTATTTTTCTTATTACGAAATGATCAACATTCTAACTGGTAAATCTAGTTGATGAAGTTACCGTAGGATGCTTGGTCAATGTTATTTATGTTGGAAGCTTGTCATTGTTATATTTGGAGAATGGTAAAACATGAGTCAAAATGCAATCCAAAAGAATCATGTGGAGCTGAAGGGACATGATTTAGACAACACCCAACTTGTGAAAAAATTCGTTGACATTTCTTGTAGGAATATGGTTTTTTTATGATAGACATCATCAGTTATCAAGTTGTTGTGCTGCTAGTTCAGGTGTTCAACATGTCATGGAAAGGATTTAGGTTTACAACAAGGCATTTCCTAACTTATTTTTTGATCATCTACTGGGATGTCTGATGATCTTCTACAATGGTATTCTTGAAATCTATAGAAGATCCACCACATTTAACGCTCTCCACATCGAGGATTTTCCACCCATCTGATGCATGCAAAATGCATACATGAACTTTGTAGTTTACTAACACTTATTCCCACATATTTGCAACATATATGATGTTGTATCCATGTTTTATATTGATTTTTGGGGACTTGGCAATGATCCCCTTTATTTGGGTTATAATTCTGCATGACAGGAAAACTCGTATTTGTGTATTTTTTTACTTTCAGGGACCTGAACGGAGTCAAACTAAGCTAGGATTTCGGGGTTGTCAATATTTCACCAAAAGAAGCATCTGGAACGCTTGGACCTCACGGGAGGGGCCTGGAGGCCCAACAGAGAGGTGGTGGCCCGTATAGGCAGGGTGGGCGTGCCACCTATCGTCTTTTGGCCCTCGTCCGTCGGTTTCACCTGATTCTTTCTTCCACAGACTTCATTTGACCTAAAAGCCCCCATATATACGACCCCCAGTGTTTCCTCAAGAGAGCACCGCAGAAACACCAAAACAATAAAACAGAGGCTTAAACAACGAAGGTTGGAGAGAGAAACTCCGCCGGAGGGATATCCACCTTCTCCAACGTCTTCTACATCATCACCATGATGAAGGGGGCACATCAAGGATTTTCCACCCATCTGATGCATGCAAAATGCATACATGAACTTTGTAGTTTACTGACACTTATTCCCACATATTTGCAACATATATGATGTTGTATCCATGTTTTATATTGATTTTTGGGGACTTGGCAATGATCCCCTTTATTTGGGTTATAATTCTGCATCACAGGAAAACTCGTATTTGTGTATTTTTTACTTTCAGGGACCTGAATGTAGTCAAACTAAGCTAGGATTTCGGGGTTGTCAATATTTCACCAAAAGAAGCATCTGGAATGCTTGGACCTCACGGGAGGGGCCTGGAGGCCCAACAGAGAGGTGGTGGCCCGCATAGGCAGGGTGGGCGTGCCACCTATCGTCTTTTGGCCCTCGTTCATCGGTTTCACCTGATTCTTTCTTCCACAGACTTCATTTGACCTAAAAGCCCCCATATATACGACCCCCAGTGTTTCCTCAAGAGAGCGCCGCAGAAACACCAAAACAATAAAACAGAGGCTTAAACAACGAAGGTTGGAGAGAGAAACTCCGCCGGAGGGATATCCACCTTCTCCAACGTCTTCTACATCATCACCATGATGAAGGGGGCACATCGAGGATTTTCCACCCATCTGATGCTTGCAAAATGCATACATGAACTTTGTGGTTTACTGACACATATTCCCACATATTTGCAACATATATGATGTTGTATCCATGTTTTATATTGATTTTTTGGGACTTGGCAATGATCCCCTTTATTTGGGTTATAATTCTGCATGACAGGAAAACTCGTATTTGTGTATTTTTTTACTTTCAGGGACCTGAACGGAGTCAAACTAAGCTAGGATTTCGGGGTTGTCAATATTTCACCAAAAGAAGCATCTGGAACGCTTGGACCTCATGGGAGGGGCCTGGAGGCCCAACAGAGAGGTGGTGGCCCGCCTAGGCAGGGTGGGCGTACCACCTATCGTCTTTTGGCCCTCGTCCGTCGGTTTCACCTGATTCTTTCTTCCACAGACTTCATTTGACCTAAAAGCCCCCATATATACGACCCCCAGTGTTTCCTCAAGAGAGCGCCGCAGAAACACCAAAACAAAAAAAAAACAGAGGCTTAAACAACGAAGGTTGGAGAGAGAAACTCCGCCGGAGGGATATCTACCTTCTCCAACGTCTTCTAAATCATCACCATGATGAAGGGGGAGTAGTCCACCTCTGAAATATTGGTTTGTGGTAGCATCTTGATCTATTTCTCCCTTCTTCTTCATAGATCTTAGTACCATATGAGCTGCCCAACATGATTGTGGTCATATATGTAATTCCTATGTGGTGGATATTTATTCTGTGAGATTGATATATGAGATTGAAATATATTATGTGTAAGATGTATTGATACATATATATAATGTACCCCATTCTTAAGTACTTGTTTTGATCCAACTTGTATGCAAGAACATGTGTGGGGCTAAGTGTGTATTATATGGAGTAGCATGGTTGTAGTGATTGAATAGTGACAACAAATTCATGATCTATTATGGTTTTGCCTTTTCCTTTGTTGCCTCACTAGGGATAAAGTGAATGCATATGCTATGTTTATCATGTAACAATTGTGATAATCTTGTTTACTCAATGTTGCATATTTGATATTCAAACATCATGTCAAAATACTTAAGGATATGCTCTATTAATTTTTAATACAAGATTGCTTGGAGTTTTCCCTTTCTTGTGGAGTATAAGAGAGATGTGTTGCATCATCTTTGTGTTAGGACGTGATGCCCATATGAATGCTTATTAAGCACATATTGAAGTTCCACCAATATAATGTCATTGATGAATTGTTAGTGTCCACTACATCTTAAAAAGAGAGTAGAGAAGTGAATCCATGAACCCCGGTCCAATTTTAATCACAAGAAACAATTTTCCAACACTTTTACCATATATAATTTACATTTGCTTCAATAGTTTATTCCAAAAATACAAAAAACACTTTCTTTACCTAAACGCACACAAAACCCAAGAACAATTATCGCTTTGATATTTTTATCTCGTTTACTTAGTTTATTTATCTTACTTTATTTTTAGTTTCTCTTTTATGTACAATTACTAATACGAAACCTTGTGCTTGAAAACCACACGGTGGAATTGGGGACACAAGGGAAAACTTTGCTTTCAGGGATTGCTGGAAGTGGAGAAAGAGGAGATAACAGTAAGCCAATTCCCCAAGAGTTTGATATAAACCCTCGAGTCACCCTTGTGGGGAAAGCTACTCTTTCTACGACACTCTACGCTTGGATTCCCAACGAATTGATGATATACACGAGCATTATCACCATCACAGTTGCATCCTTGCGGACTGTGGTGACGCACGCTATGAGACACCCATTCCTTTCCTTAGATAATTGCCCTGATATCTCAAGAAGCAAGATTGCCTACTTCATGACCGAGAAGCCTGGTTTGGCAATGTGGATCTTCATATCATGGATGTGGATAGAAGAGTGCACTACCAGAAGTGAAAACAACAATCTCCCTTCCATTGGTGCCCGTCCGAGTTCATATCGAATCCTAGATAATCCATCCCTTGCATACCCTATTGTTGGAAGATTGCTCTAATGGTTACTTGAACGGATTTCTTCACCATATGATTTCTCATTTTGAGCTTCCACTGCTCAAGTTTCTAGTGATCTCGAGCTTCAATGTGAATCAACTTAATCTAGTATGTTTGATGGGTCCAAGGACGATGCTTGTGTCGGTGTAGTGGCACCGGGGGTACCACGGTCCACATGCTGCTTGGCCCTCGCGGTGGCGCATCAACAAAAGACAAAGGCTGACCTCTCTGTGAGACTGGTGGTCTCCGCGAGAGGAGGACTACCTCGTAAAGAATGCCTCACGAGGGGTCCAAGACTTAGCAGTTTTCAGAGGACGTGAAGACCTCGCGAGGCTTCCCTTCGCGAGAAGGGCACACCAGGCACCAGGAGACGCTGCACCGGATCCCTCCGGAAGCTAGTTGCATAGGAACGGAGCTAAGGAGCATGACGCCAGCCATGACGCGCGGTAGAAGTTAAGAGAAGCCCCGAGTTTGCCTGCATAAAGCAGGATGGTCGTTGCTCCTTTTTGTAAAGGTTAGGGGTGGACAGTGTAGTGCAGCAGGGAGTGTCGACATCGTCCACAACCACTCCCTATACCAAGATGCTTGGAGTGGCCATGTACCAGGTCCACAAGCATAGTTAGGGACACATGTCCTCCTCCTTCGGCACGCCTGTGGTTACCCCTTCGCCAAGTTTTCTTGGGAGGAGGGCTGGTGCCTCTATAAAAGGAGGGGCAGCTGCCCAATAGAGGGGATCTTTTTGGATCCCTTTTTCGATCCCATTAGCCTTCCCCAACTTCATCTTCTACCTAGGGCAGATTGGATCTAGATCTATGTGGGACCCCTAGCAACTAGGGTGCCATGGACCTACGGTTGCTGGGCCAATAGTGGCTACTCGGAAGCAAATCGCTCGAGGAGGCTACTTCCGAGTGAGGCTCCACGAGGCGTAAAACCCTCATGGAGACTAACAGCTGGAGCGGAAGACAGGCTCGGGGAGGAACACCCTCGCGGAGGTCCCCGAGCCACCAGCCTCTCCGAGTCAGAGAACCCCTTTGGAGACGATAAGATCAACCAAGGGAGCATCGGATGCCACCTTCTCGGGCCCCACCAGCAAGGACGAGGAGAACGTGCTACTGGAGCTACGGGACAAACCGGCCGGATGCTGATGACACCGAGCCTGAGCCCAATGCTCCATCCCGAAGAGACGGCCTGCCTTTACCACTTTGGTGCAACGACCGGCTCGTCGAGGACCAAGCCACAAAGGCCCAGTCTTTGCCACTTTGGTGTAAAGATGGGATGGATGGCACAAGCTGCCAGAGAAGGCGTCACTGCCTCCCTCACCCTCTGTCGTGGACTGATGCTTTAATCGACCATGGATCGAGTCTATCTGTAAAATGTGAGGGCGCCTCCTACCCTCATCGTGGGGATTGTGGGAACCCTTCCCGCTCAAGATATTTGAAGGAAGAGGACCAACCCCCTATATAAAGGCTAGCCCTGCTAGTGTAGAACAGGTCGATCCAGAGCGATCTCAAACCCTAGATACTTGTACTGTCATCTTCTCCATCGAGACCTGGAATACATCCACAAAAGCAGGACGTAGGGGTTTTACCTCCCCGAGGGCCCTGAACCTAGGTAACTGTTGTGTCACTATCTGCAGTGTTACCATTGGGAAGGAGAAGACGAGCTCTTGAGTCCCCAGTGTTCGAACCTCTCGGGTTCGGTGACACCCGTGTTCCTTCGAGGACACGAATTTTTGGCATTTGGCATGCTAGGTAGGGGACTCAAGCACACCAACATTCTTCTCCGACACCTTCATCAGCATGGTCAGTCGCGACGGGCCGCTCGACGGGCGCCAGCCACGCCGCGACCTCGTGCCAGGGGCTGCGCTCTTGGTGGCGCAGGAGCTCCTGCGCACCTGCCCCCTCGGCACCAGCCTCAACCAGTGGCTCTCCTACATCGACGGGCTTGCGCGCGCCCTAGCCATAGCACTCGTGGCCGGCGCGGACGACGCTCCTGCACCGCCACCGGCTCTACTCCTCGGCCAGGAGCCCGAGCCACCAGTATCGCATCTCTGTACTGGCCGCGCTAGGTGCGCCCTTCACGGGGACGCGCCCCACGGTCGGAACAATCAACAGGCGCGGCAAGGGGCTGGGCTGTCCAGACGCCGCAACGGAGGGGCCTTCGAGGGGCCGCTTCGCAAGGTGTCCGTGAACACCTAGCCACCCTACGGACCCTCCACATTGTGCGTCAGCGCCGCGGCGAGAGGCTCCATTCCTACATCCGGTGTTTTGGGTCAGTTGCTCGGCGGATCCCAGTACTCCCCGACATCACCCTCTACAACGCCTTCATGGCGGGGCTCAACCACGTCCGGCAGCGTGACGTATTTGATGCCTTACCCATGGGCGGAATCACGGCGGGAAGGCTCTTCTCGCACGCTGGCCAACGAGTACGCTAGCCAGGACGAAGCGGCCACCGCCGCTCCTCGCACCATTGCTTGCCTCCTCGGCGGAGCAAGCACTCCAGGGCCTTCCAGGCACATGTGGCACCACCCCCGAGCGGTCGCTGTCGCGGTGCCTGCTGGATGTGCACAACGTATCAAGTGGTCGCAGCAGGCCATCTCGTTCGGTCTTCAGGATCATCCCAGGACCACCGACCTGGTGGTGGCGCTTTCTATGGTTTGCTCCCCCATCATCTGCGGCTCCACGGTCTTCCAGACTCTCATCAACGGTGGTGTGGGCTTGAATGTCCTCTCAGTCAAAGCCTTCAATAAGATAGGCGTGCCCCGCGACCGCCTGAGAGCTACGAAGCCTTTCTCTGGGGTCACGGACGGTTCCACCACGCCCATCGGGCAAGTGCGGGTCCCCATCACGTTCGGCATCCTAGGGTACTATCGTACAGAGCTCATCGACTTCGACGTCATGCACATCGGGCTGCCCTACAACGCCCTTCTAGGTTTCCCCACCCTCGCCAAGTTCATGGCGGTCACCCACAACGCCTACAACCTCGTCAAGGTGCCAGGCTGCAACAGTGAGACCATCACTGTTTGCTGCGACAAGAGGGATGCGGTGAACTCCATTGAGCATGCTTATCGAGTGGCCGCTGCGGCATTCCAGGTCAACGAGGATGTCATGGAACAACTCGGGGGTTGTGAGAGGAAGAGGCAGATTCTTTCTCAGGAGCGTGCCAGAGCAAAGAGGGCAGCACATGCCACTACCCTCGTCGAGGCCATGGCAATAGCTACCCTCGGCGAGGATCGGCTGGGAAATCTTCAACGCGCTGGGGGCTCGGACCACTCTGAAAGGAAATTCCTCCAAATAGGAAGGCGTGCTCGACGCCTCCCTGAAGAAACTCCCGGATATGGCTCACCATACACCGTCAAGGGTGCAGGAGTTCAACGGAGAGGTGATCGAGCCCCGTCTCAAGGAAGGAAGCGGAGTGAAGTACTCACGGCATAAGACCAGCAGAGAAGCCACCCAGGCCCCAGGATAATTGCGAAGACAGAGCAAGGATGTCAGCCGGATGATCTACGCGCATCGACCGCATGACATCAGGAGACTGCCGCGCTAGAGCCAGGAGCTCCTCCGATAGATCTCCGTCGGTCCTTCTGGCACCTTGCAGCTGAGAGGGAGCTATAACCCTCCTTCTTCCCAAAGGCAATCACCAACAACGGGGTTTTTGCTTTTTCAAGATGGCTAGATTTACTTTCACACCTTGAAGCAAATTCTCTAAGGGCCACTGATTCAACCACGACAACATGTAATGGGATTTCTTCACATCTTTCTCAACACGCACCTGCGCTGATTGGAATAAAAGACTCTGGACTTCATTCCCAAGGGATTCAAAAACTTGTCTCAAAGCGTCCCCCTGAGTCCTCGATTGTGTGCGCCACGCGAGAGGGGGCTAGGCACTGTGCCTTAGTCGGGGTAACTCATCAGTCCTACACTTGGGTACTGAGCTCTGGTAGTGGGGTCGCTACCCGCACTAAGACACCTCACCAAGTCACTTGGTGTCTGATCTCCTCGCACGACAACACATCCGAGAAACACATCTCACGAGCAAAACAATGCGCATAACCTTACGGTTACCTCCCCGAGGAACCAACAAGGAGCCACGGTAAAACCTAAGGTGCAAGTCTACGGTTACCTCCTTGAGGAACCAACATAATCCGCTGACAGGATACCTCTTTATACATGTGCAAAACTTACGGTCGCCTCCCCAAGGGACTTACAAGGAGACACATCAGAGCCTACATGTGAATCTTATGGTTACCTCCCTGAGGATCCATCAAGAGAACGCATACAGGAGACCTCCCACGTGCAAA
>NC_061508.1:313158721-313189587 GCF_022539505.1 Lolium rigidum | reverse complement strand
TTACCTCCTCGAGGGACTACCAAGGAGTCACATCAGAGCCTACATGTAAAGTCTTACGGTTACCTCCCAGATGAACCAACAAGAACAGGCATACATGACACCCCCACGTGCGAACCTTACGGTTACCTCTCCGAGGAACCAACAAGGAGTCACGCCAGAGCCTACATGTAAAGTCTTACAGTTACCTCCTCGAGGAACCAACAAGAACATGGATACAAGACGCCCCTTACGTGCAAATCTTACAGTTACCTCCACGAGGAACCTACAAGATGTCACTGCCAGGCCTTCATGTAAAGTCTTACAGTTACCTCCCTGAGGAACCAACAAGAACATGCATACAGGAGACCCACAACACGTGCCTGTCATGTTGAACCTTGTGCGTCAAGTCTTACGGCCGCCTCCCCGAGTTGTCAACAAGAATACGCGCACATGACAAATGCCTATGTGTCAAGCTTACGGTGTCTTCCACAAAGAACCAACAAGAAGGCACAAAAAGCATTCACAAGAACCAAATTAAAGTTCTAAACCTGCCCCGCAGGCAAAGTATGAGCTAAATAGACCATCTGGTCTAGGTTCACAGTCTTACAACCAGGACTTAAAAACAAGGACATCAAGGATAAGGCCACCCCCGACAGGCGGCGGAGCAGCTAGGCGTGCGGCAGAGAGGTGGCATCATCTTGAGGAGCATCTCCGAGCGAGCTTGGCCTCGCCTCAACACATGTACCTCTTGAGTAGCTTCGCCAGGCCCTGCTGGATGTTCTCCTCCTTCACGCCTACGCCATCCATCTTCGCTAGATCCTCGGCCTTTGGTGCACTCCTCACGAGCTCCTTGAAGTCAACGGAGATCCCGAGCCGCTGGAGGTCGTAGAAGATGCGGCGCCCTGCAGAGCGTAGAAGGCTAGCACTGTCGTGCGTGACCATGTCGCTGATGTTGTGCATGGCACACCGTTGGGGAACCCCAAGAGGAAGGTATGATGAGCACAGTAGCAAGTTTTTCCTCAGTAAGAAACTGTGGTTTAATCGACCAGTAGGAGAAAGAAATCACTTCTGAAGGTGTTGCTAGCTGACTTTTGGTAGGGCGCACTACCGGCGTCAGCAACAACGTGGAACCTGCACACAACACAACCAAAATACTTTGCCCAACTTACAGTGAGGTTTTCAATCTCACCGGTTTTGCTGAAAACAAATGATTAACCGTATAGTGCGGAAATAGATGTTTGTTTGCAGTGAAATAAAGAGAACAATGCTTGCAGTAAGTAAACAGAACAGTGTTTGCACTAGATGAATTTATCAGCGTAAAGGAAAGGACCGGGGTCCATAGTTCACTAGAGGTGTCTCTCCATAAAGATAAATAACATGTTGGGTGCACAAATTACAACTGGGAAATTGAAAGAATAAAGACCATACATGACAAGAAGATTAATATGAGATTCATTTGGGCATTACAACATGATACATAGACCGTAAACCAACTGCGTCTATAACTAATAATCCACCTTCCGGATAGCGTCCGCACCCCTTTCAGTATTAAGTTGCAAGCAACAGATTATTGCATTAAGCAAAGTGTGTAAAGTAAATAACAGAATTATCCTTAGACAAAGCATTGTTGTTTTCTCCCTAGTAGCAACAACACATCTACAACCTTAGAAGTTATTTTCACTCTCCCAGATTACTAGAGGCATGAACCCACTATTGAGCATAAATACTCCCTCTTGGAGTCACAAGCATATACTTGTCCAGAGCATCTACTAGCAACGGAGAGCATGTAAGATCACAGATAACATATGACAAATATATAATCAATCTCAACCATAGTATTCAATATTCATCGGATCCCAGCAAACACAACATGTAGCATTACATAAAGATGATCTTGATCATGATAGGAAGCTCACAAGATCTAAACATGAAGCATAAATTGGAGAAGACAACCATCTAGCTACTGCTATGGCCCTGTAGTCCAGAGATGAAATACTCACGCATCACTTCGGAGGCGGGCATGGCGATGTAGAGGCCTCCGGTGATGATCTCCCTCTTCGGCAGGGTGCCGGGAAGAGCTTCAGAACCCTCTCGAGCTAGGGTCGGCGATGGCGGTCGTGATGGAACTTCGTGGATGCACACTCGGTTCTTTAGGTTTTTCCCGATGAGATGTATTTATAGGCAGAAGGGCGAGGTCAGTGGGTGCCCGAGGGGCCCACACCACCCCTAGGTGCGGCCAGGGGATGGGCTGTGCCTAGGCCATGTGTGGTCGCCTCGTGGCACTTCTTCGTCTGCCCTCTAGACTTCGTCTCCGTTACAGTAAAAGAGGAATTTCCGCTTTCGTTTCGTCCAATTTCGAGAATATTTCCTGTACAACTTTTCTGAAATACAAAAAAACAGAAAACAGGAAACTGGCACTGTGGCATCTTGTCAATAGGTTAGTTCCGGAAAATGCATAAAAGTGCAACGAAGTGTAAACAAAACATAAAGAAATTGGTGTAAAATAAGCATGGAGCATCAAAAATTATATATACGTTTGCAACGTATCAGCATCCCCAAGCTTAACTCCTGATAGTCCTCGAGTAGGTAAGTTATAACAAAAATAATTTTTGAGGTGACATGAAGCCAGCACAATCTTGATCAAGTTATTGTAAAAGCACTGTGAGCTGGGATCGAAGTACTCTAAACATAGGAATGCATGATAGATATAATTCTAACAATAGAACTTAGCAACTATGTTAAAACATGAGAAGTAACTCAAACAAAAGATCATGAATAGTAGTGCACTGAAAGCAACTGTTTGTGTTTTAGCATAGAGAAAACATAGCAAAGTGGTACTCAGATTGTCCTTTATGAAGTAGCAAAACATGAATGTCAGGACACCTTTAAAGTTTAAAGGGTGACTAGATACAAGTAATTTGAGAACAAGCAATAGCATAATCATGAATCAGTCAATAATAAATTTTTGGGACTATGCACATTATACTCAGAATGACAACTATGATCCCTTAATTGGTGCATAAAGTAATAAGATGAAGACTCAACATAAAAGTAAAAGAAAGGCCCTGTGGAGAGGGAAGCAAGATTACTCATGTGCTAGAGCTATTTATTTTGAGTAGAATAGAGGTGTTGAAAATATATTTTGAGAAGTATGTATGTCTATGTCAACGAATGGAATCAAATGATCAATCATCATTTTATGTTTAATGGCTTCAAGAGCGGCTCACATAGAGAGAACAATAAATTTCATCTTCTCCTTTGTTTAAACAAGCTAAGTTCATGATTTCTCAAGTACATAGTGTTAGGAGATTTAGATTATTGGTTCAATTTATATTTAGTGGGTGAGCACCCGCACCTGCTCTTTTGCAAAATTAAGGACTAGCACATTGTGCATCCTAGTCAAAGTGTGAAGCCATAATAAACATGAAAGAGATGGTAAAGCATTCAACACTTCCTCATGAGCGAAAACAAAACACAAAACAGGTAATAATCTTTGAAGGTTTAAAGGTAGCACACAAGGAATTCACTTTAGAGTGGCGGTGAAATACCACATATAAGTAGGTATGGTGGACACAATTGGCAAACTTTGGTTTTTAGGAGTGGGATGCACGAGTTGAGATCATACTCAGTTCAGGTGAATGCTAGCAAAAGACTGGGAGCGACCAACTAAGAGACCAATAGTGGCCATAATCATGCATAGCAACAAAACTTTATTAATCAAAGCATAAAGTGATATTACAAGTCAAAAACTAAATGATCATAGAGGCTTTAGGTGACTGGTTTGTAGTCATAACATGATGTAAGCATGTGCTAAGTCAACCCAATAAAGCATCAAACGAGAATTCCACAATATTATGCTTTGTATGATGGAAACAACACATGATTCTTTCAATGGCACATTAAGCACTCTCAGATATTTGAGACAAGTCATGCTACAATAATAACTACTAAGCATATGACAAAAATAACATCCAACATGACATGCTAAAGTCTAAGCCACAATCTAAACAAGGTTCCTTTTGCACCACTATAAGCATGAAACATTTTACTCGTCTCCAACACAAATCAATTTATTTGAAACAACACTCATAGATAATAATAAATAAAGACGAGAGAGCTAATCATACCTTACTAAGGAAAACTAACAAGCTCTGAACAAAATACGAGTGGAAAACCAGACCTAAATGCAGTACTAGCAAAAGAGAACACTCGCAGAACAATAGGAGTGAAAACTAGAGTGTTCTATGCAATTAAAACAGAGTTTGTCATTCTTCAAAACAAATATGTTGGGATCCAACCATATGCTACAACAAAAAAACAAAAGAAAAATAAAAATAAAAATAAAGACGCTCCAAGAACAACACATAGCATATGAAGTAATAAAAATATAGCGTCTTGAAAGATGACCTGATACTTTGTTGATGAAGAAGGGGATGCCTTGGGCATCCCCAAGATTTGACGCTTGTACCTCTTGGATATTTCTTGGGGTGACATGGGCATCCCCGAGCTTCATCTTTTATCCATACTTCATCTCATTACATCATTCTTCTCTCCCTACACTTGAAAACTTCCTTCATACAAAACTTCACAAAATTTTCATTAGAAACATTAGTGCAATCAAAATAACAAATCCACTTTGGTTCAGTTATAACATATGTCAAACATATGTTAAAACATTAGTTACTGTAGCAACTTCTTCAAAAATATTTTTCTCCCAAAAGAACTCAAAAAGAAAGAGATTAAGAGGCAAATGTAAATAGTGGCAGAAATCTGTCAAAACATAACAGCAGGTAAAGATCGATTTTTTCGAAAATTCTCTTTTGCTCAAATCGAAAAGTGCAAAACTAACGAAAGTTAGATAATAACCTGGGGCATATGCTCAAAAATTAGCAGCTCAAATTTACGTTCTGGAAATACGAATTTTTTTGGTGACATCACAAAATCTGTTTCAGGACAGCAACTTCCCCAAATCTTACTTTCTTCCTATTAGAGGCTATTCTTGGCGCAAAAAACAAAATAAAAATGATAAGGATAGGTTATTACAGAGGTAATAACTTCCAAGACTCAACAAAAAAATTACAGAAATAAAACATGGGTTATCTCCCAATAGTGCTTTTCTTTAACACCTTTTAGCTTGGCGCAGAGAAAGAGCTCGCATAAGAGCTCGCATCAAGTATTTTCAAGTGAAGAAACATCAACATTATTAATGGCAGAAGCCTTACATCTACCTTTTTTACATTTACTCTTTTTCTTAGGGAAAGAATGAAAACCACCTCGTGAGGAAGTGAGAGTCAAGACGCCTTTCCCCACATCTATTTTTGCTCCCAAGAAGTTTTAGCAGAGATCGTCCAAGTGTGATTTGTCCCTTTCCTACACATTCAACGACAAGATAATAAGTAGATACCATTATTCCTAGGATTCTTGTATGCACTCCTTCCGCTACTACAATAGGTAATATAATGGCATTATTGGTAAGAGATATTCCTTCTCCACCCAGAAAGTTCCCAAAGACTTAAAGACTCATAAATATCTTTAGGCATAAGACAAAACTCAGACATAATATCGCAACGAGCATAAAAAGTTCCACCATTTAGGTAATATAATGGCATTATTGGTAAGAGATATTCCTTCTCCACCCCAGAAAGTTCCCAAAGACTTAAAGACTCATAAATATCTTTAGGCATAAGACAAAACTCAGACATAATATCGCAACGAGCATAAAAAGTTCCACCATTTATATCAACTTTTATAGTAGGGAGACAAATTGAGGATTCAGAATTTATTGAAACATAACCATAATTTTCACGAAGCAGATTATAACATTCTTTTAAGCAGGTTGTACTTGTCTCAAGAGTATTTAGTCTAGCATAAATGCTCACAAGGGATGAATCAAAATTACTAGGTGAGCTATACGTTGCAATCAACTTCTTTATGGCATTAAAAGCTTGATCTCCACCATAATGAAGGAAATCTCCTCCTACTATAGTGTCCAAAGCATATCTATAACAAAGAACAAGACCAAAGTAAAAGCTACTAAGAAGCAGGCATAGAGTCATTTTAGTTTCAGTTTTATCATAAGAATTATTAATTCTACACCAAGCTTCTTTAAAAATCTCCTCACTCCCTTGTTTGAAAGTGAAGATCATTTCCTCTGGTGACATAGTAACCGTACTAGACATAGAAGCAACTTAAAATAGGAATTAATTTTTTTGTGTTTTTTGATATAAAGAAACAAACAAGACAAAGTAAAATAAACTAAGCAAAACAATAACAAGTAAAGAGATTGGGGATGAGAGACTCCCCTTCCAGAAATCCTCTTTCTCCCGGCAACGGCGCCAGAAAAAGCTTGATGTTGTGCATGGCACCCGTTGGAAAACCCCAAGAGGAAGGTATGCTGAGCACATTAGCAAGTTTTCCCTCAGTAAGAACCCAAGGTTTAATCGACCAGTATGAGAAAGAAATCACTTCTCAAGGAGTTGCTAGCTAACTTTTGGCAGGGCGCACTACTAACGTCAGCAACAACGTTAACCCTGCACACAACATAACCAAAATACTTTGCCCCAACTTACAGTGAGGTTGTCAATCTCACCGGTTTTGCTGAAAACAAAGGATTAACCGTATAGTGTGGAAAGGGATGTTTGTTTGCAGTGAAATAAAGAGAACAATGCTTGCAGAGTAAACAAAATAGTGTTTGCAATAGATGAATTTATCAGTGTAAAGGAAAGGACCGGGGTCCATAGTTCACTAGAGGTGTCTCTCCATAAAGATAAATAACATGCTGGGTGAAAAAATTACAGATGGGCAATTGACAGAATAAAGACCATACATGACAAGATGATTACTATGAGATTCATTTGGGCATTTGACGAGGCGGTTCCTCGGCAATGCCCACCATGAGGGGCTTGGGTTTTAGAGAAAGGCGACGACGGAAGTTCCGGGAGCGAGGCGGTACACGACGTACCCAGGTTCACGTCCCCGCGGTGGAGGATCGCTACGTCCTGCTAGCAATCAACTATATGAATATATGTTTACAGGGGGCCGCCATAGGCGGAGTTATTGGATCTAGTCTAGTTCTAATCCGCGGGTTGCGGTATCTAGGCATGTCGCCTCTATGATTTATGTTTCAGATTGTGTGTGTCTAAGGGGTGCCCCTGCCTGGCTTTATATATCAGCCAAGCTAGGGTTTACAAGAGTCCTAGTAGGATTCGTATTTCCTTGTAGTCCAAGTTGAGGCGCGTGCAGGTCTAGCTTGTTGAGTCCTTGTGCTGGTCCAGCTTCATAGTTTGCACCGGGTATGGCAATGTCGAGTACCCAAAGGGTTATGCCCACGTCAGTAGCCCCCGAGTGTCTGGTCGAAGTGAAGCTTCGGGCAGAGACTAAAGTTGTCTTTGCCGAATGTCTTGATCATCTGTTGAATCTTGTGCTTGATGTAGAGTCGAAGTTGCTTTCTGTCGGGTGCGCGAAGCGCTCCCGATGGGAGTAGCCCCCGAGTCTATGGGCGGGTGCTTGCAACCTCGCATAGACTCAAGTTGTACTACTCGAAGATCTTGATTGTTGATGCCGATGTCTTCAACTTTATTCTTCTTTGTTGACGAGATTGCCATATTTTTTATCGGGTGCGCGGCAAGCGCTCCCGATGGGAGTAGCCCCCGAGCCTGTAGATAAATATGAAATAGTTATGTACAGGGTGTAAAAAATGCTAAGTCAAACACCGTAAACTTTTTCAAGTTCCGAGAACTTGATGCTGATGACTCTGATGATGCCATAGATAGAGGAGTTGATGATTCAGATGATGGCCCTGAGGGGAGCCTATGATTGAGACGATGGCCCTGAGGGGAGCCGATGATTCGGATGATGGCCCTGAGGGGAGCCGATGATTCGGATGATGGCCCTGAGGGGAGCCGATGATTGAGAAGATGGCCCTGAGGGGAGCCGATGATTCGGATGATGGCCCTAAGGGGAGCCGATGATTGAGACGATGGCCCTGAGGGGAGCCGATGATTTTATCGGGTGATACCCAGGAGGAGCCGATAATTGGGATGATGGCCTAGAGGAGCCGATAATTTTATCGGGTGCGCGTCCAGCGCTCCCGATGGAAGTAGCTCCCGAGTCTGGGCACTGATGCTTGCAACCGTGAGTAGACTCAAGTCGAGCAACCCGATGTTTACAGTTTTCTTCAGGTGCCGTTGACACATTGTTGTTTATTTCAAGGGGCAATCCTCAATGCACCTTTGAGCATCGTTGATTCCATTGTTCGTAAGTTTTTCGGTAGGTACATATATATGCACTTTTACCGCCTTAATGCCGTTGGCAAATTTTGAAGGAGCAAATCTTAATTGCCCGTTTAAGCGTATGTGTATTCGTTGGTCAGCAAATTGTTTGAGTGCTCAACTCGTGTTGCGGGTCTTGCTAAACCCGTTGTATGTGCAACTTTGCTTTCAACCGATGTATGTCTTGACCGTGGGTCATTTTCGTACGTGTTTCATGATCCTTGCTATCTGCAGCACTCTTTGAGGCATCTATAGCAAAGGAAAAGGGCAAGGTCCCCGTTGCTTCGTGATCCTTGCTAATTGCGGCACTCTTTGAGGCATCTATAGCAAAGGAAAAGAGAAAGGTCTTCGTTGCTTCATGATCCTTGCTATTTGCGGCACTCTTTGAGGCATCTATAGCAAAGGAAAAGAGCAAGGTCTTTGTTGCTTCGTGATCCTTGCTATTTGCGGCACTCTTTGAGGCATCTATAGCAAAGGAAAAGAGCAAGGTCCCCGTTGCTTCATGATCCTTGCTATTTGTGGCACTCTTTGAGGCATCTATAGCAAAGGAAAAGAGCAATGTCTTCGTTGCTTCATGATCCTTGCTATTTGCGGCACTCTTTGAGGCATCTATAGCAAAGGAAAAGAGCAAGGTCTTCGTTGATTACCATCCATTGAAGCACTCGTATTTTCAGAGGCTTTTAGATGATAACTTCAGGTATAAGAAGTCTTCATTTCCTCTTGAATTCCAATACACCAGCGCTCCCGATGGGAGTAACCGCAATAGCTCGAAGATACTCCAGGAGCCCCCGAGTAATTCCAGCGCTCCCGATGGGATCGCATCGGGTCGATATTAAATAAGATGACATCCATTGAATATTCCAGATGATGAATCCACCAACCCGAGAGTGCTTCGGGAGAAGATATATCAGGGTTGAAGAGGATAAGTCCATCGAGTAATCATAGGTGATGAAGCCTTTTGACCGATTCGGGGAAAATAAATCCACCAAGAGTACTGGAGGTAACGATGTAATGGCACCTCCCCAATCATCGGGTGTGGCGAAAGGAAGAGGAACACTTAGTTCTGCAGGCGCAGTTGAAATAATTGCGCCATCCAAGATAATTCATGCGGCGGGCGCAGCCGAAATAATTCCGTGGCCAGAGATAGTCCATGCGGCAGGCGCAGCCGAAATAATTCCGCGGCCAGAGATAGTCCATGCGGCAGGCGCAGCCGAAATAATTCCGCGGCCAGAGATAGTCCATGCGGCAGGCGCAGCCGAAATAATTCCGCGGCCAGAGATAGTCCATGCGGCAGGCGTAGCCGAAATAATTCCGCGGCCAGAGATAGTCCACGCGGCGCCTAACTGTCGTGGACGATGAAGAGGACGCGGTTGACATAGCCGATCCGCTGCGGGTGAGCATCCAAATATATCGGGTCCGTAATGTCGGGTCCGCGGCAGGCGAGCCCCCGAGTAAGAAGAGTGCGCGATGGCGGGCGCGGTCAGCCAAGCAGGGCAGTCGACGGGCGAGCTCCCGAATATATCAAGTCCGTGATGCAACGAGCGAGCTCCGAGCGTGGCGACTATGCGCGGTGAAGCAGTCGAAGCTTGTTCCGATCTGCAGTCATATTACAGCGCAAAAAACTGTGCACAAATAATATATAGTACGAGCCAAAAATATTTGGCTAAAAATAAATTTTGCATGTAGTAATTAACCGGAAGTATATCACCTGATACTTTTGTATCGGACGACGAGTTTGCGAGGAAACGCGGCGCAGACGAAGTGGAGTGGCGTTTGGTCGGAAGAAGCCGACGAGGTTGAGGAGCAATGTAGGTTCATCTGAACTGAACAGCGAAGGTAGCTAGTGTTTCATCGATCTCTTCTTTTTTCCTTTGGCACCACGCTTTCCTTGTTGGCTTTGGTCCATCGACAGCGTATACTAAAAATTCATGGAAACTTTGCTTGAGCAATGCGCTCTTGCCATCTTAACTGATACTAGATGACCCGCTGCGCTATCGCGCAAATGGCAGAATCAAATCAGAATTGTAACCATAATTTTTAGCTTATTTTACTATTAAGAATTAGCCCAAATTTAACTGCTTTAGTATCTTTCACACCATTCCATCAAGGTGCTACATCAACATATGACAATTAAGTACGATTTCACACTATTTTTTTTCAGCTTTTATGCTTTTGTATGAACTTCTCCACCAAATTATGGTTATTGTACCGAATGAGGTAGCATTATAAAAGAAGCATAAAAAGACAATTACTAATTTTTGGAAGAACGCATCTACTTCAAGAAAAAAATAAGCTTGAGACCACAGTTTTTATAGTTAGAAGTGTCAATTTGGAAAACATATTTGATATATGTGTTCGCTTCCACTTTTACGTTCTGATCGTGCTTGATGTACTAATATTACTGTTAGAAAAACAGGGTGAAAGACACATTGGTGCTTCTCTTGAATCTTGTCTCACTAATTAAAAATATTTGAACCAAACAATTGAAGGCCTTGTGAAAAATATTTATGTTGTAGCATATAATCAAATAAAATTACATACATTTTCAAAAGAAAATTAAGTGTAGTCTC
The DNA here is from genome assembly GCF_022539505.1 of Lolium rigidum. Taxonomy (NCBI): domain Eukaryota; kingdom Viridiplantae; phylum Streptophyta; class Magnoliopsida; order Poales; family Poaceae; genus Lolium; species Lolium rigidum. The sequence continues at coordinate 313,178,768 of NC_061508.1, read as the reverse complement.
AAGTATTAAATAAGATATATAATAATGTTAAGGCATCGCATTACATTTGAAAAGTCAAATAAGGTTGAGCTCTACAAATTGTTGTAATTGGAATGCGCAATTCACGAAAGGGAGACACTTTGGCCTTAAGCTTTCTATTTTGATTCATTGACATTTCTAACAAATAAAACTTGGACCATATTTAACAGATACTCTGATGGTGTCTAAGCTAAATAGCTAAAGAATACATATAAATAAGGCAAATGGGTCAAACAGAAAATTAAGGTTTTGGCATTCTTAATCCAAACCATCTAGAGCATATTTCATGAAAGCTATTTTGAGTACGCTAAGTAGTACTTTACAAATATAGAGAAGTCATCTTTTTTTTGTTGCCTATAAGGTTTACCAATTCTCCCAGCCACTGAAAATGGATTATCATAACTTTACCATTAATGGCAAACACATGCTTAGTTAGTCAAGCATTGAGTATGTTGATCAAGCAATAACTTAGTGTTTTCCCATTTGTTAGTTGTCTTTAAATTCTAAGTTTAAAAGCGTATGCCACCTTACTGAAGATTTCATGGTATGTTGATCAAGCAATAACTTGTGTTTGCCCATTTGTTAGTTGGCTTTAAATTCTAAGTTTGAAATCGTATACCACCTTACCGAAGAGTTCATGCTAAAACAACTTCAGCCATGAACCAGCATTGGTATATGATCCAATAACAACTGAAAAAAAATGGACACCCTTCGATAAAAAAGAAAGTTTTAAATGACTGAAATGGTTTTGAATACTAAAGAAAATGTAAACAATGGTAAGTCAATTATGTACCATTACAGGTAGAAGGGTGAATAGAAGTCACAATACAAAAGAAAAAGAGTCCAGGTACGGATAAATGATACCCTAACATGGAGGAGGGCATAAAAAATAATGCAACAATGTAATATCCAATTTTGCTTTGCAAGGTTCTTCGATCAGGAAAGGACTCTAGTGTTTAGAGTACATGCCAAAAGCATAACTACAGTTACACTCCCAATAGCACATTGATAGATAGTCTCAACACAAATTTAGGAAGTAGAAGGAAACAAATTGCAAACACAATTTGCATGGTAAATACTTAAGATGTCTACCAACAATCGGGCATTAGCCTAAGTGACTGTTGTACAGATTTTCCTTTGTGGCACTATAATTTGCATATTGAGAGCTCTACAGCTGTATTTGCACCAAACTCTGAATAAGATTATGAATGGCAGCCCAAGTACTACTCATTTCTTAGTGTAAGCAGCGAAGGCTAATAAATGATGGACATGCATTTTTTATTACTCCCAAGTACATAATATCACACAAGTGGTGGCTATATTAGTTTTTCGGCAAAGGATTTTTGTCTTAGAGCATATACAATATTAACTAACTGAATTCTCCAAAAAAAGATCCATAGCCTTTCTGAGGTGTTACTCTTATATCTAAACCAGCAGTAGGTTGCAAAACAATCAACAACACAAGAGTCGATTAACAAGCAAGTCTGTCGTAGCTCCAAGCCAGGCTGCCATGGATGGCTCAGGTGGAGACTTACCAGGCAGCACTCGTGAAGAGAAACACTGGAATAGAGACATGCACTCAAATGATTGGAGAACACTAAACTTACTTCGAGATTTCGCAGATCCGGTGCTCCAACTTCCATGAGCACAACATATTAATACACGGAGCAGAAACAATACATTCGAGTGTCCGCCATAGGCAGTGACAAGTTTTTATTTAAACAGTAAAGCCAAATAAGTTGCAGTATATGTAAGTTGTTTTGTACCTCTCCTCAAACAGAAAACATGTGGGAAATGTACATATTGCCGTATAACTAATAGTTACTGGAATCCCCATGCGTGAGAGAACTACCACCGCCACCGAGGACCCCGTGTACACATGATCGCTGCGCGAGAAGGGTCAGCTACTGCACAATCTCGGTGGCCCGAACTCTGGTTGGGACTGTTTTTGCATATCTGAAAAATGAAGAGATGATCAACACTAATTCAGAACAGAGATTACCTGGAGAGACAGAAAACATCATCTACCTAGACACATGAGGATCACGTCATTTAACCAAGAACATTCAACATGTGAGGCTCCAAAGAATAAATCAAATGAGCATAGTACTTCTAAAATGTCTAGAAAAGAATTAACCAAGAACATTCAGCATGTGAGGCTCCAAAGAATGAATTAAATGAGCATAGTACTTCTAAAATGTCTAGAAAAGAATTAACCAAGAACATTCAGCATGTAAGGCTCCAAAGAATCAATCAATCAGATGTCTAAAATGTCAGTAAAAGGCAACCAAAAGATTATTTTCATTTCATCAGTCTCAGTGCTAATGTTACATGGAGTTGGCATGATATAAACAGTTAAATCATACTCTGAAAACCAGTACCAGTGCTGAAATTTTCCTGCAGTAATAAATCACTGTCTAAGATAGTGTCGAAAGATTACAGCTTGCGTCTCCCAAAAGACCGCATTAATTAAAATTCAGCATATCACCACAGAAGGGGACAGGAGAAATGAGATCGAGGGCAGAAAGAAAAGAAAATGAGAGAAGGGCTAGGAGGAGCTCACCTTGGTGTCTAGATTGGCCGTGCTCGTCATTGCTGAAGTCTGAAATGATAAGGAGAAATGATAAGCATACTACCACTGAAATCGAAGAAATCGAGTATATAAGTAGAGCATTCTTCATAGTACACAAGAGACATCCTGCTCGTTATGACATCAATGCTATAATCACATGGTAGAAAATTGCAAACTTTATTATCTTTTCAGCTAACTGAAGCCCAAAATGGTACTGACAAAACAAACAAAAATAGCTATACCTATTTTTTCACCATGTTATTCTTTTAGCACATCAAATCCTTTACTAGAATAGCGGCTGCAAAGAGGGAAAAACAATTGTTACTCTGTGTTTTGATGTATGAATTTGAGCTCGGAATTGAATTGGACCAAAGATTCCAAATCCAAGATGGAAATGAATTGGACTAAAATTCCAAATCTATTGTTTGGGTGTGCTTAGAATTTTCCTTTGGAATCAAATGGTGGTACAAATTCATAATCCTATTTGGATTGTAGTATGGAAATGAATTTGTGTTATTTTTTTTGGTCAACGCAAGGGAAGGGAGGGGCCGGCGGTGGAGTGCAGGCGGAGCCACGGGTGAGCCTATGGCCGGCGGTAGAGTGCGGGAGGGGCTGGCAGTCGCTTGTGGCTGGTGGCCGGCGGTAGAGTGCCGCACCGTTCCCCAACGCGCCGCATTAGGGTTAGGGCTCCCGTGGGCAGAGATGAGAAGCTCGAGGGGGAGGCACGGGATGGACGACTGGGAGGGAGGGCAAAGCTTTGCGCCGCCGCCGGGTCTCCAGTCGATGGCGCCGCGCCGGAGTTGGAGAGGACGGGAAGGGAGGAGAGGAGCTGTGCGCCACCGCCGGGTCTCCTATCGCTGGCGCCGCGCCGGAATTGGAGAGGACAAGGATGGAGGGCAAAGATGTGTGCCACCGCCGGGTATCCAGTCGCTGGCACCGCGCCAGAGTTGGAGAGAATGGGAAGGGACGGGAAGTGAGGAGAGGAGCTCGCGAGGAGGGAGGCCAGGATGTACCGCTTCGCTTCGCTCGGTCGTTTCCGTGCGTTTCCGAGGGAGCTAGCTCGGAACTGTTGGCCCGCTCTTTACACATGAGGATTCCGAGCACGTAAATTTGTCCCAATTCCGAGCGAAGATTCCGAGCGCAGTCCAGATGCCAGAAAGCACGGAATTGGACCCAAGTTCCAATCCCATGGCTAGTTTCACTGCAACCAAACACAGTGTTAGAGATTTTATCTTAAAAACATGTATGCAAAATATCTAAAATAACATGCCAACTCACGAGTCCATGACAAAACAAACAATGATTGAATCCTCTTTTATCTTAGCTGATGAAAGGTGGTACGGAGATTTTGTAAAAATCAAGTAGACCTTGTGGGTCAATGAAGAAGGCTATAGAGAATACATTTGGATAAACTGGATGTTCTGTTTCCTTCCTGAAAAAATATCAAAAATTCAAATGACAGACTTCAAATGCAGAGTCAAACGAAAAATCAAGGAGTTTGAACCAAGCTTTTAGTTTTCTTGAATATTCAACTGCTAGATCTTTCAAAGCTCATAAGTCTAAATCTCAACCCCTCATATGTATGGTAGTAGTTTATAAATTAAGATTTGGATCAGGAGTGCAAAACTAAAGGCACCTGAGCCATCGGAAATGGTGAATGGAACCTGGGTGCGCGCGCACCCATTTACGAAAAGTTCAAACAAATCCTATTTAAAAGTTTCAAAAAAATGTGAACTAAATTTCTGCATGTATATATTATATTGATACTTACTCGTGTGTGTTTTCACGAAAAAATACCATTGTGTGTGACCTACACAAAAATGACAAAATGTAAATTCCTATTCCTGTGAATAGTACAAATTCCTATTCACTATTCTCATTTGGACATTTTGTCATTTTTATGCAGGCCACACGCAATGGTATTTTTTCGTGAAAACTCACACGAGTAAGTATCAACATAATATGTACATGCAAAAATTTACTTCACATTTTTTTGAAAATTTTTAAATAATGTTTTTTGAACTTTTCGTAAACGGGTGCGCGCGCACCCAGGTTCCAAACGTCCGGGTCGCCTGAGCCATGCACTATCTCATACCTAATAAGCAAAATGGATTGTCTGCATCATAGGCACCTTAGCCCTGCAGTACTATCTCATATAGTGGAATTTTAGGCCACATGAGCTTACCTTTCTTCCTCGTTTTTTTTACAAGGTAGCCAGAGAGTTAAACATCAACAAAAACAGAAGTTATTACCTTTCTGGAATTGTTGCATCGTCCTAATTACATTAAAACCCCGACTTCGAAGTGAAGTTCTTGGGATTGTTTTAACTTCCAATGGTGAAGCGTCAACTTCATATGGCCACCGATAAAAATAAACACAACTTATTCGGAGACTAAATAATAGAGGATAATCATAACATGTGCAATGCCCCAAACTATAACATGAAAAGTCCACACTTTTTCTTTGAAATAATGAGCGATTGCTCCTTGTTATTTTCCCAATTGCATACAAGGGAGCTTTCACATAGGCGAATGACTAATGTATGTTAGGTCACGTCACACAGTAACAATACCATGTATGCTTGGATAGGAAACTATTTAATGCCTAGGTAAGCAATTCTACGGAAAAGTTCAAAGGACAATCAAGGGGAAAGAAAATCAAGTTCTTCGTTGCTACATATTGCACCATTTTTATGGAACTGTATTTTAGAATATTACTTTTCAGATCAGGCACCATATTGCACTACAACACTCATAATTCTCTATTTGAATACTGCACCCAAATTTCAGTAACGAAGAGCAATAATTTTCAACATGTGAGCATCATTAGGCAAGAAACCCAGTTAACAAATATTTATTTCAACTCTTATTTATCTCAATCACTCATGTTTATTTCAGAACCCAGTTAACAAATACCTATTTCATTAGGCAAGCAACCTGGTTAATTCATTGCGCACTGCTATACCTGTGGGGTAGTAGTTGGATGGTTTTCCAATCTCTAGCGACATTTCAAAATGTGAAATAGGACCAAACAATGTACTGTGTTACATGCTTTCTTTTCGGCATGAATAAACCCTTCAATTCTGCAGATAAAGCATCCCCTCAACGGAGACAATCCAATTGGCTAAATAAATGTATGAAAGAAGGGAGTGCAAAATTGAAGGCATCTGTGCAATTCGCTACCACTGCTGAACTCTCTGCTCTAACTCTAAAACCCCACACCCATGAAAAAAGCAGATATCAACCAAAACTGCAAATGGCATAAGCCCAAATGCATAGCGTCCACAAATAACTCTTGATGCCAAAGCAAAAAAAAAAAGTATCGATATTGCCTGATCTGTAACAAAGGAAGTAAGCTTGCCAAGAAATTCAAAAACATATTAATGCCAAAGATCACACTATGGCATCTTATTGTTTGACTTAAATATACAAAAACAACAGAATCATTAGAACTCCCTTGATTATAAAATGTAGCTTGTAGTTGTATCTTGTATGGAAGCATTCTCACCTCAAATGGAGCAAGGGAAAACCATCACAGTTCACGTCAAACGTAGAGCTGCCCAAGAAGGTAATTGCAATACAGCAACTGTAACCTGTACACGAGTAGGTGTTTCAGTCAGCCGTCTATCAGTTAGCTTCAGTTCTTTACATTACGCGAGTAGGTGTTTCTTAACATCGTGATCATGTTCAACAAGAATCGCAAAACACATATCCAGATGCAAAACAAAAAAAGAATTGACATTTTCAAGATATTGTGCGAGCTCAAGGGCTACACTATTACGATATGAGGAATTTATATGCATGGCTTATGTTGAAATCAAAAAATATGCAAAAAAAGACAAACCTGAGTTGAGGGAGGATGAGAACCATATACTGTGGTTATTTATTTGCAGTTCTTCCCCAACCTTCGAGGATTCCATGGCCTGACGGGAGGGCGCACATATTTGAGAAATAGCATATGGAGTTGGACAGAGTACATGCGGGTACGGGAAGGAAGACGACGCAAAACGAGCATCGTGGCTGCCTCTGTCTGCCGGCACCGCAAGAGCCTGGTCCCAGCCATCATTGACCCATCTAGACGAGCCAGAGGTGCAAAAAGAAATCACTGCATCCAACGGTTGCTGTGAAAAGTGGGGCTGGAAAAATTACTGTCGCACGGGATTGGACGAGCAGGATTGGTTTGCCCCTTTCAGATCATTTATAGGAAGAAATAATGCTCCTTTCAAACCATGTCACTTGGCACCCAGATAGAAGCCATATTTAGTAAGGGAACATCATCATCATTCATCACTCTCACCACTGAACCCAGTGATTTATCACTAATTTAAATACAAGATAACCATATTAAAAGCGTCATATAAATGACCTCTCATATATTCCAGATAACCTTTGATAGTTTATAGTTGACAACAAGCCTATCAGCAACAGGTAGACAAATTTAGGAACTCACTACAGAGTTGCATCAAAAAATGCTTGTCATTTTAGGAGCCAACTGTTTGAGAAAATAAATATGGACTATTGATTAAACGATCCAAGTAATTCGGCCATAAACCTCTGAGATTATAGCTTCCATTGGCCTCTTTTAGATGTTAAAAAAGCGACTACAACATCATCAATATTCTTAAAATATGCCATTTGGATGACCAATATTTCAGTCAAGCAAGAACAGGGATGTGACTACAAAACCATTGAACCATAGCATATGAAAACAGATAGAGAGAGAGACCATACATAGGGGGAGAAGGATCGAGAGAAGCTCACCCTGGCTTCAGGCAACTTGTTGTACATAAATGCAGAAGTCTCTCCCCAAGTTGCAAAGCAGTCATCATGAACACCGCTCTCGGCAGCCTGTCCCGACAGGTGCGTTGCGCGCCATGCTCGCTGTTGTCTGGCATCACTTGACCTCTTCTTTCCTAGACCTGCGCACATTGTGTTCAAACAATCAATTAGCAATTGAAAATCATAGTGCTTAACTATAGAAAACCTGAGCGCTAGAGGATGCAACACACAAATAGAGAGTACTTGATAGTGAATTAAATATTTGATTACATCTACAGATAAAATAGCTAGTAGCACATTAAGTAAAAAATGAGCACAATGAACTCAGGATCAACAAATAAGTTATTTTCTCATAAATACAATGGCAATTTTCAACAGGCATCCATGGATTAACAGATTTAGCAAGGCCGTGTAGGATAGATGGACAAGCGCTACATTGTTTTTCTTAATTAATTCCCCCAAACCATCAACATTTGATTTTCTTGACGCGAGCAAGCAAGATCCAAGAACCAGGCAGAAAACACAGACATTTGAGGACCCCAAACTTGAAGACTCCGAACCATAAAAAAGAAAGATGCAAGCTAGCTCTAAGAGAACATAAGCATTCGCCTCAAATGGGAAAAATATGGAATCCTGACAAACTGTCAGCAATTAGAGATGGGACTACACATACATTGTTTAGCTTAAATCTCAAGCACACGTGTGCTACATTTGTTTTCCATGTCCCCAAAACCATCAAAACCAGGCGCTGAGGCGTGTTGACTCAAGCAAGTATCTAAACAATATATCAAGATCAGTTGAAAAAATCGAAGTCTATGAGTAGTGAAAATGAATCATAGAATCACAGTATTGACAAACTAACCAGATTCTTAATATTGCCTCATTAGATAAGTGTAATAAGCCAAGGGAGAGTTACGCCTTATAACCTGTGTACATAAACAAACAAGTTTATAACTAAAAAAAACCTAAAGAACAAGCTCAGCCTCAAGTGACCAAAGCTAACATTATTCATTAACGTGGCTGATGGGTTCACTTTATAAGGAGGGAAACTGTAGCACAAGAGAAACTCTGTAGAAGATGGTATAGCGTACCCATGAAGTTGCTTCTTCATCTTCTCGATGTACTTTTGACATTGGTTTCTGGAGCTTGAGGGAACAGCTCCTCTTGCTTTCTCTTGCTTCTCTCTCTTTCGCATGTAATTCACAAATTCTTTGCTTTCATCACCCATTGTTTCTTCCCACTGCAAAGTTGCACATACAGGTCATTTAGCTCAAGAATAGCACACCATATAACTTAATCTGCAACTAAGCAAGAAACTAACTACCCAAATGGAATTACATACGAACCTCTTTTGACCTATAAGCAGCAACATCAATAATCTCCTTGCTAGTGCCTTTCTCTCATCCATAATAACTTCTGAAGTTTTGGAGGACGGTGGATACCATAATTACCCTGAAGTCAAGCAGTTCAACATCAAACAAAATTAATTTGTATAAACTGAACATGACAAACTGATTGTGGAATGACCATTACTGATTAGGCTGCGCGCGCGCACTCCTTGCCGCGTCAAGTCACCCCATCGCTCAAGGCGCTGCTGGCCACTGCCGCTTCCGCATCTAGTGGCCGCCATCGCTCGCAGCGCGCTCCCCACCGCTGCCGCGCCGCCTCCTCCCGCCCGACCAACGTGCATACAAAAGCTAGAAAATTTGGTCCACTTGTTTTGTTCACAAGGAGATCGAGAGCATACACAAAAAGCAAGATGAACCCATAAATTTTTGAAGCACTAAGAGATCAAACAGTCGTTCTAACACGAAGCGAACAAAATCGTGATATTGTGATTTACTTATTTAACAAGGCTTATGATTTTGATCACACATCTATGAAGCAAAACCAGCAGAAGAGCTGCAAGAACGAAGAAAGATACCAGTTTCGTTTTATTGTTTCTTAGACTGAGCTAAAATACATCAGAATCTACATCTCAGTAGCTTTTAGCTATGAACTGTGCATTGTGATGCCACGCCAGTGAGAGCTCCAGTCTGACTCTACTATTTCCCTGTGAGTTCATATTACTTACCCATGTGCATAGCACTGTCTTTCCCCCACCTGCAAATCAAATCACTCTAGACCCGAACAGCCCCACCGTAGGCTTCAAAAAATTCGGTTCCTTCAGAGGAGGCACACGCTCCGGCTTCGTCATGGATTCTAGTGAAGCAGTCACCACCTCCCGGCCGTCCTCCCCATCTGCCATGTGCTGTTGAAGACCAGGAGGAGAGAGAGCGGGAGATCCGAATCTTGGCCGGAATGGACGTGAGAAGACGAGGTGGATGGGGCGACCTGGGACAGGAGAGATGAGAGAGAGATAGAGAGGAAGGGACAGAGAGAGGAGTGAGAGGCAAACCTCCTCCTGCCGCCTACCGGCCATCCGGCTCCAACATCCCTTGGATCAGGCTGCTGGTGCGCGCCCGAGCGCGCACTCCTTGCCGCTGCTCTGCCGCGTCGAGTCACCCCCATCGCTCGGGGCGCTGCCGGCCACTACCGCGTCCAGCTGCCGCCGCCGCTCGCAGCGCGCTCCCCACCGCTGCCGCGCTACCTCCTCCCGCCCGACCTCGGCCAGGCGCCCCTCCTCCTTCACGTCTGCCGCGGCCAGCACAGCCGCCGCTGCCTTGACCTCAACCTCTTGCGCTTCACGCGGCCAATATGGAGAGAGAGAAAAGAGACGACACGCCGCCGCCCATTCTTGCCCTGCTTGCCGCCGACCTGTTCCATTCCGGCCGCCGCCACCGTCGGGGCTCCCGTAGCCATGAGGCGTCTGATTGGGGTGGAGAGAGGGGGCGGGGATTGGGGGAGGAGAGGGCCAATCTCGACCTAGGGTTTTCACCTCTCCACAGATCAACAAATGAAACAAGCGACGCAGACGAGCGCTGATGGCTGCCTCCGACTGCTGGACCCTGCACACAGATGGTCCCACATGTCATAGACCTTCTTGGAAGACAAAGGAGTGAGGAAAAAATTACCAGATCCGACGGCCAGGGTGAAAAGTGGATGGGCAGCGTTACTGTAGTGGTGAAAACGGGTGGACAGGATTGTTTTGCCCCTCTCAGACCCCCTGGCTGGCCGGGTAGTGTTTGAACATTTATAGATAGAAATTTCCTGCGTGTGCACCCGTACGGCCTTCTGCCGGTCACGCGCGTATGCTGCTCTTGATTGTTGTGCCCTATGCCATTGCTCTTGATGTAAATACGGCCTCACGCCGGTAGTAGATGCTGCCCTCGCTGTAGCAGTCCATCGATTCCACGGGAATCGATTATGTTGGGGCGGCAGTCGGCTGCAGCTTAGTTTTTGATAGAAAAAACACCAACAGTCGCCATCAGCTCGCGATGCGTAGATCAATCCGATAGAACCAATCAGCCGAAGAAGATAAATCGGCCAGATGCAATCTGTAGTAATTGAAGACGATGAAGCTTTCGCTCTGGCTCACGCAGAACTATGCAAAGTTGAAGACGTTCGTGCAGACGAGTTAGCCGATGATGAGTTTGATGATGTGTATGGGATCCCGCCCGGATAACGAAATCCGATCGTCACTATTCCCACAGACGGCGCCAATTGACGAGGCGGTTCCTCGGCAATGCCCACCATGAGGGGCTTGGGTTTTAGAGAAAGGCGACGACGGAAGTTCCGGGAGCGAGGCGGTACACGACGTACCAGGTTCACGTCCCCGCGGTGGAGGATCGCTACGTCCTGCTAGCAATCCACTATATGAATATATGTTTACAGGGGGCCGCCATAGGCGGAGTTATTGGATCTAGTCTAGTTCTAATCCGCGGGTTGCGGTGTCTAGGCATGTCGCCTCTATGATTTATGTTTCAGATTGTGTGTGTCTAAGGGGTGCCCCTGACTGGCTTTATATATCAGCCAAGCTAGGGTTTACAAGAGTCCTAGTAGGATTCGTATTTCCTTGTAGTCCAAGTTGAGGCGCGTGCAGGTCTAGCTTGTTGAGTCCTTGTGCTGGTCCAGCTTCATAGTTTGCACCGGGTATGGCAATGTCGAGTACCCAAAGGGTTATGCCCACGGCAGCATTACAACATGATACATATACCGTAATCCAACTGCGTCTATGACTAATAATCCACCTTCCGGTTTGCGTCTGCATCCCTTTCAGTCTTAAATTGCAAGCAATAGACTATTGCATTAAGCAAAGTGTGTAAAGTAAACAATAGAATTATCCTTAGACAAAGCATTGTTGTTTTCTCCCTAGTAGCAACAATGCATCTACAACATTAGAAGTTATTGTCACTCTCCCAGATTACTAGAGGCATGAACCCATTATCAAGCATAAATACTCCCTCTTGGAGTAACAAGCATATGCTTGGCCAGAACATCTACTAGCAACGGAGATTATGCAAGAACACAAATAACATATGACAAGTATATAGTCAATCTCAACCATATTATTCAATATTCATCGAATCCCAGCAAACACGACATGTAGCATTACATAAAGACGATCTTGATCATGATAGGCAGCTCACAAGATCTAAACATGAAGCATAAATTGGAGAAAGCAACCATCTAGCTACTGCTATGGACCCGTAGTCTAGAGATGAACTACTCACGCATCACTTCGAAGGTGGGCATGGTGATGTAGAGGCCTCCGATGATGATCTCCCTCTCCAGAAGGGTGCCGGGAAGAGCTTCAGAACCCTCCCGAGCTAGGGTCAGCGATGGTGGCCGCAATGGAACTTTTCGTTGATGGAGGCTTGGGTCTTTAGGTTTTTCCCGATTAGATGTATTTATAGGCGGAAGGGCGAGGTCGGTGGGTGCCCGAGGGGCCCACACCACCCCTAGGTGCGACCAGGGGCTGGGCTGCGCCTAAGCCAGGTGTGGCCGCCTCGTGGCACTTCTTCGTCTGCCCTCTGGAGTCCGTCTTCGTTATAGTAAAATATGAACTTCAGCTTTCGTTTCGTCCAATTCTGCGAATATTTCCGGGACAACTTTTCTGAAATACAAAACAACAGAAAACATGGAACTGGCACTGTGGCATCTTGTCAATAGGCTAGTTCCAGAAAATGCATGAAGTGCAATGAAGTGTAAACAAAAGATATAGAAATTGGTGTAAAACAAGCATGGAGTATAAAAAATTATAGATACGTTTGGAACGTATCAGTCGCTGATCAGAGGCTCTATCTACACAAAGGCGGCGAACATCAGGGGGAGGAGCGCGACCAGAGCATCGCCGTCATCGTCCTCCGGCACCACGAGGGCCGGAAACGGGTCTAGGCCAAGACGCGAGAACAGAGATTCCATGTCGGCCACCAATGCACCCAGCTCCTCGGACCTCTGGGCATTGATGGAGCGCATATGGTCAGCACGCTCTTGCCGAACCTTCGCCGCCTCGTCAAGCTTAGCTTGCAGTTTGGCAATGGATTCTTTGAGCAAGATGACCTCGGCTTTCGTTGTACAAAGGGAGGCAGAGACCTCCTCTAGCTTCTTCTCTTGGCCCTCGGCTGCGTCAAGCTTCGCCTGAAGAGATACTCGCGCCGCCTGAAGTTGAGCGCGGTTGGAATCAAACTGAAGGGCGCGAGCGTCAAGCTCCGTGGCTTTAGTCAAGGCAGCCCCTTCACGAGTCGCAGCCGCTGCCTCTTTGAGCTTGACCGCCTCCAGCCTCTCGGCGACCTCTTCGTCGGCATGGTCACGCAGCTTGCGGAGGTCTTCTCGAGCAGCTTCCTGGGCCTCTTTGAACTCAAGTGTCTCCTTGCGGAACAACTCCCGCTCCAAGGCCAAACCTGGCTTTCGACAACCAAGTTGACGACACACTTGTCAAGGGTCCGTTGGAAGGCATCCCGCGCCGCCTCTATGCGCCGCTACTGATCAGAAGGAGGTGCAGGAAGCACAGAGCCAACATCGACGCTCTCCTCGCCGGTGACGGGGGACTCATGCGAGCGGCGGCCTGTCTCCTGCCCGCCCTGGTTGCCGCCTAGAGGAGAGGCTCCAGGCGCCGGCCGATGAGGCGACGGGGAGCGTTCGACCCCACCGGTGTCAGCTGAGTCTAGGGCGGGGTGCTCAAGGATTATCTTGTCCTCGTCAAGTGCTGCCTCACCAGCCAGAGAGGCCCCTCTGCCACCAAGGTCTCCTCCGAGGACGCACCGGTCGCCTATGCTGCTTCGTGCGCCGTCACTTCGCGAAGCAGGGTCTCCAGCGTTCCCTAGCAAGAAGCGAAGGGCGGAGGATCTATCAGCATCGGGTCCGCAGAAGGCCCGGGGGCTGCAGCCCCGAGGATAGCAGCTTCTACAGCCGCGTCCTTGGCGCCCTGTTCCTTGTCAGGAACGACGTCTTGTAATGGTAGCATTGTCAGTTCCTCGAGGAGGATCTGGGATAAGTTCCTTTGCGAGGGCACCTCACTTAAAAAGATAAGTTTCCTCTGCCTCCGACTCTCGCAAACTTTTTGCGTGGTTCTTATGCGCTCTTGTCCCTTCAAAGCATACTATCGGGGGACTCCGAGGCAAACCCTCGCGAGTTACATCAGCTACCTTGCCTGGAAAGTGGCAAGTGATTGGTCCTGATCAGACTAATTGCTATGCTATTTTGACCGGAGGATAGCCTCCGAGACGATATGTGGCTGAACACAACAACGTATGGAACCTCCACTGGGGTTGAGAGAGAACACTAACAAAAAACGATTTTATTCAAAAGCATATGCATATTTGATGCGTGTAACTCACACGTTCGTTGGGAACCCCAAGAGGAAGGTATGATGCGCACAGCAGCAAGTTTTCCCTCAGAAATAAACCAAGGTTTATCGAACCAGGAGGAGCCAAGAAGCACGTTGAAGGTTGATGGCGGCGGGATGTAGTGCGGCGCAACACCAGGGATTCCGGCGCCAACGTGGAACCTGCACAACACAACCAAAGTACTTTGCCCCAACGAAATAGTGAGGTTGTCAATCTCACCGGCTTGCTGTAACAAAGGATTAACCGTATTGTGTGGAAGATGATTGTTTGTGAAGAAAACAGTAAAGAACAAGTATTGCAGTAGAGTGTATGCGATGTAAAGAATAGGACCGGGGTCCACAGTTCACTAGAGGTGTCTCTCCCATAAGATAAAAGCATGTTGGGTGAACAAATTACAGTCGGGCAATTGAAAAATAGAAAAGGGCATAACAATGCATATACATGATATGATAAATATAGTGAGATTTAATTGGGCATTACGACAAAGTACATAGACCGCCATCCAACTGCATCTATGCCTAAAAAGTCCACCTTCAAAGTTATCATCCGAACCCCTTTCGCTATTAAGTTGCAAAGCAACAGTACAATTGCATTAAGTATGGTGCGTAATGTAATCGACAACTACATCCTTAGACATAGAATCAATGTTTTATCCCTAGTGGCAACAACACGTCACAACCTTAGAACTTTCCGTCACCGTCCAAGGTGTCAATGAAGGCATGAACCCACTATCGAGCATAAATACTCCCTCTTGGAGTTAAGAGTAAAAACTTGGCCAGAGCCTCTACTAATAACGGAGAGCATGCAAGATCATAAACAACACATAAACATTAGATTGATAATCACCATAACATAGTATTCTCTATTCGTCGGATCCCGACAAACACAACATATATAATTACAGATAGATGATCTTGATCATGTTAGGCAGCTCACAAGATCCAACAATGAAGCACAATTAGGAGAAGACGACCATCTAGCTACTGCTATGGACCCATAGTCCAGGGGTGAACTACTCACTCATCACTCCGGAGGCG
The DNA here is from genome assembly GCF_022539505.1 of Lolium rigidum. Lineage (NCBI taxonomy): Eukaryota > Viridiplantae > Streptophyta > Magnoliopsida > Poales > Poaceae > Lolium > Lolium rigidum. Next base: position 313,163,635 of record NC_061508.1, on the reverse strand, counting down.
ATCATGGCGATGAAGAGTCCTCCGGGAGATGAATCCCCTCTCCCAGCAGGTGCCGGAGGCGATCTCCTCGAATCCCCCGAGATGGGATTCGCGGCGGCGGCGTCTCTGGAAGGTTTTCCGTATCGTGGCTCTCGGTACTGGGGGTTTCGCGACGGAGGCTTTAAGTAGGCGAAAGGGCAGCCTCGGAAGGGGTCTGGTGGGGCCAGACACTAGGGCGGCGCGGCCAGGGCCTGGGCCGCGCCGCCACCATGTGTGGGCCCCACGTAGCCCCTCTCTGACGGCTCTCGGGTGTTCTGGATGCTTCCGGGAAAAATAGGAACCTGGGCGTTGATTTCGTCCAATTCCGAGAATATTTCCTTACTAGGATTTCTGAAACCAAAAACAGCAGAAAACAACGAATCGACTCTTCGCATCTTGTTAATAGGTTAGTTCCATAAAATGCGTAAATACGACATATAATGTGCATAAAACATGTAGATATCATCAATAATGTAGCATGGAACATAAGAAATTATCGATACGTTGGAGACGTATCAGCATCCCCAAGCTTAGTTCTCGCTCGTCCCGAGCAGGTAAAACGATAACAAAGATAATTTCTGAAGTGACATGCCATCATAATCTTGATCATACTATTTGTAAACATATGTAATGAATGCAGCGATCAAAACAATGGTAATGACATGAGTAAACAAGTGAATCATAAAGCAAAGACTTTTCATGAATAGTACTTCAAGACAAGCATCAATAAGTTTTGCATAAGAGTTAACTCATAAAGCAATAAATCAAAGTAAAGGTATTGAAGCAACACAAAGGAAGATTAAGTTTCAGCGGTTGCTTTCAACTTATAACATGTATATCTCATGGATATTGTCAACATAGAGTAATATAACAAGTGCAATATGCAAGTATGTAGGAATCAATGCACAGCTCACACAAGTGTTTGCTTCTTAAGGTGGAGAGAGATAGGTAAACCGACTCAACAATAAAAGTAAAAGAATGGTCCTTCAAAGAGGAAAGCATCGATTGCCGTATTTGTGCTAGAGCTTTTATTTTGAAAACATGAAACAATTTTGACAACGGTAGTAATAAAGCATATGAGTTATGTAAATTATATCTTACAAGTTGCAAGCCTCATGCATAGTATACTAATAGTGCCCGCACCTTGTCCTACTTAGCTTGAACTACCGGATCTTCGCAATGCACATGTTTCAACCAAGTGTCACAAAGGGGTACCTCCATGCCGCCTCGTACAAAGGTCTAAGGAGAAAGCTCGCATTTTGGATTTCTCGCTTTTGATTATTCTCAACTTAGACATCCATACCGGGACAACATGGACAACAGATAATGGACTCCTCTTTAATGCACAAGCATGTAGCAACAATTATTATTCTCATATGAGATTGAGGATATATGTCCAAACTGAAACTTCCACCATTATTCATGGCTTTAGTTAGCGGCCCAATGTTCTTCTCTAACAATATGCATGCTCCAACCATTAAGGTGGTAGATCCCTCTTACTTCAGACAAGACGGACATGCATAGAAACTCACATGATATTCAACAAAGAGTAGTTGATGGCGTCCCCGAAGCATGGTTATCGCACAACAAGCAACTTAATAAGAGATAAAGTGCATAAGTACATATTCAATACTACGATAGTTTTTAAGGCTATTTTGTCCCATGAGCTATATATTGCAAAGGTGAATGATGGAATTTTAAAGGTAGCACTCAAGCAATTTACTTTGGAATGGCGGAAAAATACCATGTAGTAGGTAGGTATGGTGGACACAAATGGCATAGTGGTTGGCTCAAGGATTTTGGATGCATGAGAAGTATTCCCTCTCGATACAAGTTTTAGGCTAGCAAGGTTATTTGAAGCAAACTCAAGGATGAACCGGTGCAGAAAAACTCACATAAAAGACATATTGTAAACATTATAAGACTCTACACCGTCTTCCTTGTTGTTCAAAACTCAATACTAGATATTATCTAGACCTTAGAGAGACCAAGTATGTAAACCAAATTTTAGCAAGCTCTATGTATTTCTTCATTAATGGGTGAAAAGTATATGATGCAAGAGCTTAAACATGAGCACAACAATTGCCAAGTATCACATTATCCAAGACATTTTAGAATTACTACATGTAGTATTTTCCAATTCCAACCATATAACAATTTAACGAAGAAAAAACTTCGCCTTGAACATTATGAGTAAAGCCTAAGGACATATTTGTCCATATGCAACAGCGGAGCGTGTCTCTCTCCATACAGTGAATGCTAGGATCCATTTTATTCAAACAAAAACAAAAACAAAACAAACCGACGCTCCAAGTAAAGAACACAAGATGTGACTGAATAAAAATATAGTTTCAGGGGAGGAACCTGATGATGTTGTCGATGAAGAAGGGGATGCCTTGGGCATCCCCAAGCTTAGACGCTTGAGTCTTCTTAAAATATGCAGGGGTGAACCACGGGGCATCCCCAAGCTTAGAGCTTTCACTCCTCTTGATCATAGTATATCATACTCCTCTCTTGACCCTTGAAAACTTCCTTCACACCAAACTTCAAGCAAACTCATTAGAGGGTTAGTGCACAATTAATAATTCACATATTCAGAGGTGACACAATCATTCTTTACACTTCTGGACATTGCTCAAAGCTATTGGACATTAATGTATCAAAGAAATTCATCCAACATAGCAAATACGGCAATGCGAAATAAAAGGCAGAATCTGTCAAAAACAGAACAGTCCGTAAAGACGAATTTTAAAATGGCACCAGACTTGCTCAAATGGAAAAACTCAAAACTAATGAAAGTTGCGTACATATCTGAGGATCACGCTCGTAAATTTGCAGATTTTTTCGAATTTTCTACAGAGACTTGTGCCCAGATTCGTGACAGACAGCAATGCTGTTTCTGCGCAGCGATCCCAAATATAACATCAACTTTAACATAGAAACTTTACTTGGCACAAAAACATGATAAGGAGAGGTTGCTACAGTAGTAAACAACTTCCAAGAATCAAATATAAAACAAATTACTGTAGTAAAAACATGGGTTGTCTCCCATAAGCGCTTTTCTTTAACGCCTTTCAGCTAGGCGCAGAAAGTGTAAATCAAGTATTTTCAAGAGTAGAAGCATCAACATCATAACTTGTTCTAATAATAGAATCAAAAGACAACTTCATTCTCTTTCTAGGGAAGTGTTCCATACCTTTCTTGAGAGGAAATTGATATTTAATATTACCTTCCCTCATATCAATAATAGCACCAACGGTTCGAAGAAAAAGGTCTTCCCAATACAATAGGACAAGATGCATTGCATTCGATATCCAAGACAACAAAATCAACGGGGACAAGGTTATTGTTAACCGTAATGCGCACATTATCAATCCTCCCCAAAGGTTTCTTTTTAACATTATCAGCAAGATTAACATCCAAATAACAAATCTTCAATGGTGGCAAGTCAAGCATATCATAAATCTTTTTAGGCATAACAGAAATACTTGCACCAAGATCACATAAAGCATTACAATCAAAGTCATTGAATTTCATTTTAATGATGGGCTCCCAACCATCTTCTAACTTTCTAGGAATAGAAGTTTCAAGTTTTAGTTTCTCTTCTCTAGCTTTTATGAGAGCATTTGTAATATGTTTTGTAAAGGCTAAATTTATAGCACTAGCATTAGGACTTTTAGCAAGTTTTTGTAAGAACTTTATAACTTCAGAGATGTGACAATCATCAAAATATAAATCATTATGAGCTACAGCAATGGGATCATTGTCCCCAAGGTTGGAAAAAATTTCAGCAGTTTTATCACAAGCAGCTTTCAGCAGCTTTAGCAATTTCGAGGCAGCTTTGTACGCTTTGCACTAGGAGTAGAAACATTGCCAACACCAATTATTTTACCATTGATAGTAGGAGGTGCAGCAACATGTGAAGAATTAACATTACTAGTGGTGGTAATAGTCCAAACTTTAGCTACATTATTCTCTTTAGCTAGTTTTTCATTTTCTTCTCTATCCCACCTAGCACGCAATTCAGCCATTAATCTTATATTCTCATTAATTCTAACTTGGATGGAATTTGCTGTAGTAGTAATCTTATTATCAATATCATTATTAGGCATAACTTTCAATTTTAAAAGATCAACATCAGAGGCAAGTCTATCAACTCTAGAAGCAAGAATATCAATTTTATCAAGCTTTTCCTCAACAGATTTGTTAAAAGCAGCTTTGTGTACTAATAAATTCTTTAAGCATAGCTTCAAGACCAGAGGGTACACTCCTATTATTGTTGTAAGAATTCCCATAAGAATTACCATAACCATTACCATTAGCAGAAGGATATGGCCTATAGTTATTACCAGAATTGTTCCTATAAGCATTGTTGTTGAAATTATTGTTTTTAATGAAATTCACATCAACATTTTCTTCTTGAGCAACCAATGAAGCTAAAGGAACATTATTAGGATCAACATTAGATCTACCATTCACAAGCATAGACATAATCACATCAATCTTATCACTCAAGGAAGAGGTTTCTTCAACAGAATTTACCTTCTTACCTTGTGGAGCTCTTTCCGTGTGCCATTCTGAGTAATTTATCATCATATCATCAAGAAGCTTTGTAGCCGCCTCAGCAAGTATGTATTTATACTAATTTAATAATATCACCATCTACATCCTTATACTTTTGCATTTCACATAGTTCAACAAAATTATTAAGATGGGCAGCATCACGAATCGCTAAATACCTAATTGATCTTCATAACAAGGTTCAAGAGTTGTTGATTTTAAAGGAATTTGGTCAGAGGGAAAGGTGTGCGTGGATAAATAGGTGTGCATAGAATTATTATTATTTGTAGTTGTGGTAAAATCATGTGTATACACAAATTGAAAACGAAGTACAAT
>NC_061508.1:313006586-313158621 GCF_022539505.1 Lolium rigidum | reverse complement strand
CTTTTGTTGGATGATGAACACCACTAATTGTGTAGGATTACACGAACCCTCAATGCCGGAGTTAACAAGCTCCACAATATTCGATATTCATATTTAAATAACCTTAGAGTGCAAGATAGATCAACACAATTACACCGAGAACTAACATAGCATGCACACTGTCACCATCACACTATGAAGGAGGCATAGATCACATCAATACTATCATAGCAATAGTTAACTTCATAATCTACAAGAGATTACAATCATAGCCAACGCCAAGTACTACACGATGCACACACTTGTCACCATTACACCGTGCGGGAGGAATAGAGTACTTTAATAACATCACTAGAGTAGCACATAGATGATATTCAACTAGATCACATAAAGAGAGAGATGAACCACATAGCTACAGCGGAGCCCTCAGCCCCGGGGGTGAATTACTCCCTCCTCATCATGGAGACAGCGATGGCGGTGAAGATGGCGGTGGAGACGGCGGTGGGGATGACTCCGGGGGCAATTCCCCGTCCCGGCAGGGTGCCGGAACAGAGACTTCTGTCCCCCGAATTGGAGTTTCGCGATGTGGCGGCGCCCCTAGAGTCTTTCTGGATCTTCGTCAATCGGTGTCGAAGTTTTAGGTCACGACGGCTTAAATAGGCGAAGAGTCGGAGTCGGAAGAGTCCCGAGGGGCCCACCTCACAGGGTGGGGTGACCACCCTCCAGGCCGCGCCGGCCTATTGGGAAGAGGCCCTGGGCCTCCCCCTGGCTTGCCCTTCTGGCTCCATGAGTCTTCCGACGAAATAGAATTTCTGTAATTTTTCTGGATTTTTCCGAGCACTTTGGTTTTTGGGCCTTTTCTGCAATAAACAGACATAATAAACAGAAACTGGCACTGTGGCATCTTGTTAATAGGTTAGTCCAATAAATGCCATAATATGATATAAAGTGCAAGCAAACCATGTAGGTATTGTCATAAAACAAGCATGGAACATCAGAAATTATAGATACGTTGGAGACGTATCAGCATCCCCAAGCTTAGTTCCTACTCGTCCTCGAGTAGGTAAACGATAAAAAGATAATTTCTGAAGCGACATGCTACCAACATAATCTTAATCACACTATTGTAAAGCATATGAGATGAATGCAGCGATTCGAAGCAATGTTAATGCAATGAGTAAACAATTGAATCATATAGCAAAGACTTTTCATGAATAGTACTTTCAAGACAAGCATCAATAAGTCTTGCATAAGAGTTAACTCATAAAGCAATAAATTCAAAGTAAAGGCATTGAAGCAACACAATGGAAGATTAAGTTTCAGCGGTTGCTTTCAACTTGTAACATGTATATCTCATGGACAGTTGTCAATGCAAAGCAATATAACCAGTGCAATATGCGAGTATGTAAGAATCAATGCACAGTTAACACAAGTGTTTGCTTCTTGAGATGGGAGGAAATAGGTAGACTGACTCAACATAAAAGTAGAAGAATGGCCCTTCGACGAGGGAAGCATCGATTGCTATATTTGTGCTAGAGCTTTTATTTTGAAAACATAAAGAGAGCATAAAAATAAAGTTTTGAGAGGTGTTTGTTGTTGTCAACGAATGGTAGCGGGTACTCTAACCCCCTTGCCAGACAAAACTTCAAAGAGCGGCTCCCATTTTATTTTATTTTTGGGTGGCACTCCTTCCAACCTTTCTTTCACAAACCTTGGCTAACCGAATCCTCGGGTGCTTGCCAACAATCTCATACCATGAAGGAGTGCCTTTTTATTTTAGTTTTATTATGATGACACTCCTCCCCACCTTTGCTTTCTCAAGCCATGGCTAACCGAATCCTTCGGGTGCCGTCCAACAATCACATACAATGGAGGAGTGTCTATTTTTGTTAATTAATTTGGGACTGGGAATCCCATTGCCAGCTCTTTTTGCAAAATTATTGGATAAGCGGATGAAGCCACTAGTCCATTGGTGAAAGTTGCCCAACAAGATTGAAAGATAAACACCACATACTTCCTCATGAGCTATAAAACATTGACACAAATAAGAGGTAATAACTTTTGAATTGTTTAAAGGTAGCACTCAAGCAATTTAATTTGGAATGGCGGAGAAATACCATGTAGTAGGTAGGTATGGTGGACACAAATGGCATAGTGGTTGGCTCAAGGATTTGGATGCATGAGAAGTATTCCCTCTCGATACAAGGCTTAGGCTAGCAAGGTTATTCGAAACAAACACAAGGATGAACCGGTGCAGCAAAACTCACATAAAAGATATATTGTAAACATTATAAGACTTTACACCGTCTTCCTTGTTGTTCAACCCAATACTAGAAATTATCTAGACCTTAGAGAGACCAATTATGCAAACCAAATTTTAGCAAGCTCTATGTATTTCTTCATTAATAGGTGCAAAGTATATGATGCAAGAGCTTAAACATGAGCACAACAATTGCCAAGTATCAAATTATTCAAGACATTCTACCAATTACTACATGTAGCATTTCCCGTTTCCAACCATATAACAATTAACGAAGCAGTTTCAACCTTCGCCATGAACATTAAAAGCTAAGAACACATGTGTTCATCGAACCAGCGGAGCGTGTCTCTCTCCCACACAAGCATTTATTCAAACAAAAACAGAAACAAAAACAAACAGACGCTCCAAGTAAAGTACATAAGATGTGACCGAATAAAAATATAGTTTCAAGAGAAGAAACCTGATAAATTGTCGATGAAGAAGGGGATGCCTTGGGCATCCCCAAGCTTAGACGCTTGAGTCTTCTTGAAATATGCAGGGATGAACCATCGGGGCATCCCCAAGCTTAGACTTTTCACTCTTCTTGATCGTAGTATATCATCCTCCCCTCTTGACCCTTGAAAACTTCCTCCACACCAAACTCAAAACAACTCATTAGAGGGTTAGTGCATAATCAAAAACTCACATGTTCAGAGGTGACACAATAATTCTTAACACTTCTGGACATTGCACAAAGCTTCTGAAAGTTAATGGAACAAAGAAATCCATCCAACACAGAAAAAGAGGCAATGCGAAATAAAAGGCAGAATATGTCAAAACAGAACAGTCCGTAAAGACGAATTTTAAAATGGCACCAGACTTGCTCAGATGAAAATGCTAAAATTGAATGAAAGTTGCGTACATATCTGAGAATCACTCACGTAAATTGGCATAATTTTCTGAGTTAGCTACAGAGAATTAGGCCCAGATTCGTGACAGCAAGAAATCATGTTTCGCATGATAATCCAAATCTAGTATGAACCTTACTATCAACGACTTTACTTGGCACAACAATGCAACAAAACTAAGATAAGGAGAGGTTGCTACAGTAGTAACAACTTCCAAGACACAAATACAAAATAAAAGTACTGTAGCAAAATAAACACATGGGTTATCTCCCAAGAAGTTCTTTCTTTATAGCCATTAAGATGGGCTCGAGCAGTTTTAATGATGCACTCGCAAGAAATAAGAGTTGAGGCAAAAGAGAGCATCAAGAAGCAAATTAAAAACACATTTAAGTCTAACCCACTTCCTATGCAAAGGAATCTTGTACACAAATGAATTCATGAAGAACAAAGTGACAAGCATAAGAGGATAAAACACGAGTAACTTCAAGATTCTCAACATAAAGAGGGGAAACTTAATATTATTAAGATGCCTATAACCATGTTTCCCTCTCTCATAATAACTTTCAGTAGCATCATTGATAAAATCTACAATATAACCATCACTTAAAACATTCTTATCATGGTTCATATGCATAAAGGTATCATTATTTTTGATATAAGAGAAACTCTTCTCATTAATAGTAATTGGAGCAGGATCATTATTAAGAATTTGAACATGGTAAACAAGTTGCATACTAGGGGAGTGGTTTTTGGCAAGCCCATCATAACTATGACAAGTTTCATAAGGATAATTGTAACATATGTCATATCCATCTCTATAGCGATTATCTAAACCAGAATATGTAATATCATCATTTTCACTAAAAGTAGAGGTCTCAAATATAGGATTTTCAAGCACAACATCCCCAAGCTTAGAGCTTTCAATATCATCGTTTGAGGGGACATGAATAATGCTATCATCATTACTTTCATAATCAGTACCAAAGAGATTTCCAATATCAAAGATAGTGTGCTCTTCCAAATCATGATCACTAACATGGGTACAGGGCATAGGAAGATCATCGTACTCAGATTTATTATCATAATAATCATTAGGCGCAACATACTTACGGTTACCTATTGTTACCTCATACACGCGGGGATATGCCGTTACTTCTTTCTCTTTATTCTCCTTCTTCTTCTTCTTCTTCTTCTTCTTCTTCTTCTTCGTTCCCTTCTTCTTCTTCCCTTCCTTCTCCTCGTTCCCTTCTTTAGGAGGAAGAGGCTTGAAGGGTGGCTTGTCCGCATAACCTGATTTATTTTCAGAAACAATAGAAGAAACTTGGGAGGATTCCTCCTTTTCATTAATTAGTTCAAAACACACAGCGGTCCTATCATATTTTGGCAAGGTGTCATCTTCTAAAATATTTTGTATGTAAGTATTTGTATGGCTATTATCAATGCAATAAGAAAAACACCCATGCAGGACGTCATCGATATCAAGATCACTCATGTGTAACAAAGAGATTTTCCTTGAGAGCTCTTCACACCACAAAAATAAAGTAAGTTCATCATGCTGATTAGGAGTAATTTCATCATCACAATACCAATTTGTAGCACTCATGGGGTTCAAATTATCATTGGAGGAGCATTGAAAATTAAAATGACCCACTCCATGGCAAAGTTCACAAATAAAAGGATAGAGGGCACACACTTTTTTACCTAGATCATCTAGAGCCCTAAACCACTTTCTAGTTCTTTCATTAATATGATGGATACAATATTCATCTTTGATTTGATTAATTCCACAAGGTCTATGCATTCCACAAAAATTAACATGCTTATAGGAAATAGCATTCTTAGGAGTTTGAGCATGCTTATTGCAATTATTAACAACAATTTCATTCTTCATGCAAGCCTCTTTAAAAGGTTCATGATACTTATCAAAATTCTTTTTAGGCAATTCAAAATGAGAAGCAAAGGCTTTATAAAGATTTGCAGCAACTTGAGAGTCAAGACCATAAGTAGCACTCATATCTCGAAATTTATCGGTATCCATAAAAGTTTCAATGCATTCATAATCATAATTTATACCTGACTCTTCACCTTTGTTGTTCTCCCATCCTTCGGCGTTCTCCTCAATCCGATCAAGAAGATCCCACCTAGCTTCAACCTCCTTGCTTGTGAAAGATCCCTCCGAACAGGCATCCAGATAGTCCTTGTGTTGTCCTGAAATCCTCGCATAAAAATTGTTAACAATAACATTACGGGGGAGCTCATGGATGGGACATTTGAGCATTAGTGACTTCAATCTCCCCCACGCTTGAGAGATACTCTCTCCATTACGAGGATAAAAGTTATAAATGTAATTCCTATCAATATGCACTTCATGAGGAGGATAAAATTTAGAGTAAAAGAGAGATACAATTTCCTCCCAACCAAGAGAATGACTATTCTTCAACAATTTATACCAATGCGCCGCTTTACCAGACAGCGAAACAGAGAATAGCTTCTTCCTCACTTCATCCATAGAGATACCTGCACACTTGAATAACCCGCATAATTCATGCAAAAACAGTAAATGATCTCCAAGATGGACAGTTCCATCCCCTTCATAGCGGTTATCCATAACACGTTCAATAATTTTCATAGGTATTTTATACGGAATACTTTCAGTAGGTGGATTTAAAATATCACAAGCATCATTAGAGTTATCGCATATGGGAGATAAAGTATTATCAGAGCAAATTTTCTCCCCTAAAGATGGGAAGCTAAAAAGATCACAAAAACTAGCTTCCCCAAGCTTAGACTTCTCCATAGCATTAGCAGTAATTGCATTCATACTAATAACATTGCTACTAGCATGCAAATAAGGTTCCATAGGTTTTTTAATTTTTGCATCAAACAATTCTAAATCAGGAAAAAGATTAAAAAGCTCACTAATTTTTTTGTTGTTTTCCATTATGCCTAACTAGTGAAAATAAAAACAAGAAACAAAAAGATGCAATTGCAGGATCTAAAGGAAATAGCTTCGAGCACTCACACACCGGCAACAATGCTAAGAAATAACTTAGTAGTCGGAGGATGTGAATACCTTTTACCTTACCTCCCCGGCAACGGCGCCAGAAAATAGCTTGATGTCTACGGGTGCTTCTATTCTTGTAGACAGTGTTGGGCCTCCAAGAGCAGAGGTTTGTAGAACAGCAGCAAGTTTCCCTTAAGTGGATTACCCAAGGTTTATCGAACTCAGGGAGGAAGAGTTCAAAGATATCCCACTCAAGCAACCCTGCAACCACAAAGCAAGAAGTCTCTTGTGTCCCCAACACACCAAATACACTTGTCATATGTATAGGTGCACTAGTTCGGCGAAGAGATAGTGAAATACAAGTAATATGGATGTATATGAGTGGTAATAGCAATCTGAATAAAATATGGCAGCGAGTAAACATGCAACAAAACAAGTAAACAAACGAGAGATTCGATGCTTGGAAGCAAGGCCTAGGGATCCTGCTTTCACTAGTGGACACTCTCAACAATGATCACATAATAGGACTACTCTACACCCTTTTGTTGGATGATGAACACCACTAATTGTGTAGGATTACACGAACCCTCAATGCCGGAGTTAACAAGCTCCACAATATTCGATATTCATATTTAAATAACCTTAGAGTGCAAGATAGATCAACACAATTACACCGAGAACTAACATAGCATGCACACTGTCACCATCACACTATGAAGGAGGCATAGATCACATCAATACTATCATAGCAACAGTTAACTTCATAATCTACAAGAGATTACAATCATAGCCTACGCCAAGTACTACACGATGCACACACTGTCACCATTACACCGTGCAGGAGGAATAGAGTACTTTAATAACATCACTAGAGTAGCACATAGATGATATTAAACTAGATCACATAAAGAGAGAGATGAACCACATAGCTACAGCGGAGCCCTCAGCCCCGGGGGTGAATTACTCCCTCCTCATCATGGAGACAACGATGGCGGTGGAGACGGCGGTGGGGATGACTCCGGGGGCAATTCCCCGTCCCGGCAGGGTGCCGGAACAGAGACTTCTGTCCCCCGAATTGGAGTTTCGCGATGTGGAGGCGCCCCTAGAGTCTTTCTGGAGTTTCGTCAATCGGTGTCGAAGTTTTAGGTCACGACGGCTTAAATAGGCGAAGAGTCGGAGTCGGAAGAGTCCCGAGGGGCCCACCTCACAGGGTGGGGTGACCACCCTCCAGGCCGCGCCGGCCTATTGGGAAGAGGCCCTGGGCCTCCCCCTGGCTTGCCCTTCTGGCTCCGTGAGTCTTCCGACGAAATAGAATTTCTGTAATTTTTCTGGATTTTTCCGAGCACTTTGGTTTTTGGGCCTTTTCTACAATAAACAGACATAATAAACAGAAGCGGCACTTGTGGCATCTTGTTAATAGGTTAGTCCAATAAATGCCATAATATGATATAAAGTGCAAGCAAACCATGTAGGTATTGTCATAAAACAAGCATGGAACATCAGAAATTATAGATACGTTGGAGACGTATCAATAGGCTAGGGGAGGAACTCCCTCGCGGTGGTCCCGGAGCCACCAGCCTCTCTGAGCCAGAGAGCCCCTTTGGAGACGATAAGATCAACCAAGGGAGCATCAGATGCCACCTTCGCGAGCCCCGTCAACAAGGATGAGTAGAACGTGCTACTGGAGCTACGGGACAAACTGGCCAGACGCTGATGACGCCGAGGCTGAGCCCAATGCTCCATCCTGAGGAGACGGCCTGCCTTTAGCACTTTGGTGCAACAGCCAGCTCGTCGAGGACCAAGCCACCAAGACCCTGTCTTTGCCACTTTGGTGTAAAGACGGGATGGACGGCACAAGCTGCCAGAGAAGGCGTCACCGCCTCCCCCACCCTCTGTCGTGGACCGATGCTTTAATCGACCATGGACTGAGTCTATATGTAAAACGTGAGGGCGCATCCCTCCCTCGTCGTGGGGATTGTGGGAACCCTTCCCGCTCAAGACATTTGAGGGAAGAGGACCAGCCCCCTATATAAAGGCTAGCCCTGATAGTGTAGAACAGGTCGATCCAGAGCGATCTCAAACCCTAGATGCTTGTACGGTCGTCTTCTCCATCGAGATCTGCAATACATCCACCAAAGCAGGACGTATGGGTTTTACCTGAACCTGGGTAACTGTTGTGTCACTATCTGCAGTGTTACCGTCGGGAAGGCGACGACGAGCTCTTGAGTCCCTAGTGTTCGAACCTCTCAGGTTCGGTGACACCCGTGTTCCTTCGAGAAAACGAATCTCTGGCAATCTACGTCAGAATGCTGAGGCTACCCAACACAAACAGACAGAAGGACCAAATCTAACGATTTTGGTGTTTACACCTAGATCTAAATAAATCAAAACGAATATATTTAATGTTTGAAATAGTTCAAGATGCTAGCTATGCCCATTGTATTTAACATATAGTGCCGAGTTGGACTAACTAGGAGCCTAGTTATCATTGTGCTAGTTATCATGGCGGGGTGGTGAGGGCATCTCCAGGGCCCGACGCATTCCGGTCACCAAAAGTGAATGCCTCCGCTCGTTTGGGTCGGGCTACGAACACGGAATTAGCATTCTTGCGTTTTTCTTGAGGGAATTAGCCTCCTTGATTGAGATGTTCGTTTGGGTCGGAGTTAGCCGAGCGGCTCGACGTTTTTTTGCCAAATTTTCTTTTCATTTATAATATAACCATTCATAGTGCCGAAAATAAGTAAAAGAAGACAAGAAAATAGCCCTAGCTAACAATGGCGCCCACCATGGTTGCCTACTTGTCGTCGTCGTTGTGGACGGGGTCGATATAGACCGGAGGCGCCCAAGGACACGACCAGTGCAGAGGCTGCTAAGGCGCCGGAGGTGGTGCTGGTGCGGCTGGAGGCGATGCTGGTACAGGCGGATGCGGCGGAGAGGATGGTGGCCTCCCTTTGGCCAGCGAGGAGGCCTGGAGTTGGATAGCGTGGCCATCCCACTATGCGAGGTCGTCGAGCTTTCTATTAGCAATGCCCATTTCCATGGACTCATCCTTCGTGAGATTTGGCGGTTGGAATTCGTCCTCCTCCTTCTAGGTGCCCTACTCATCGTCGTCTAGGCGGGCGTAGAGCTCCCGGTTGAAGAAGTACGTCGACATCGCCTAGGTAACCCGTGCGGTGGTGCGGTCGAACTCCCAGGTCCCGAAGGTGGACAGTTGTACGAGTTGAGGGCAAAGGTCGGATCGTCGCGTAGATCCGGTGGGAGGATGAATTGACGACAATGGATCTCGTACTACCATTGACGTTCCTCGTGTGGTACCGGTGGCACTGGGACATAACGGTGGTTGAGGTACCAGCCACCGCTCGGGAGGCCCGCATCCGGCTAAGGGACCGGCCGGTTCTCATCGAACACCGGTGGGCTAGTTCCACCGGCACGTACCGGCGATTGCGCCAGGTTTTCTCATTATTGGCGCCAAAGGACCCGACCTCGCCATCGTGTTTTGTATTGCGGAATGCCTAACCTTTTTTCCATGGCGATGTCGGTGGAGGTTGGTTGTAGGCGAGCTGTGGCCAAACTGGCCCTCTTTAAAAGGCCATGCCGCCTTTAGCTGGCGGGACGTCCAAGAGCCGCCCGCGCCAACACTGGTGCGCATGGAGGCGGGACATCGCCATTGACACGGCACGAGGAAGCAAACCGCCACCGGAACCATTACTCACGCGCGGAAAGCGAAAAACACACGGTCGCTGGTAGACCGACCCGAAGAGCAAGGAGACGGATAGGAACACAAATTTGGACCGGAAATACGCCCGTGTAGAGGCTAATCAGTTTTGGTCGGGCATTAGGCCCACTTTTCACCTGCCCAAACACTCGGCCCGTTCAGTCTCCAGTCTTGTCTTCGAGCTCACAGTATTTTTACTTTTCTTTCTTGCCTTTTTTCTCTCTGAGTTAAATACATTATCAGTCCTTATACTTGTGCTTGTAGCTCGATTTAGTCCTTATACTTACAATTTGTAGAATTTTATGCACGTACTTGTGAAGTAGGTTTGATTTAGTCCCAAATCATTTTTTTCGACGAAATTGCGTTGACGTGGAGGACACGTGGACGTGGGCCCCACTCAAAAAAGAGCAGCTGCCCTAGAAATTTGCATATAACCCCTCCTAAATTCGACCGTTACGATTGGTTAATCTCCCACCATGTTATTTATGCGAAAACCTCCTATTTATTATTTAAAATCGATAATTTCTTAAATCCCTAAACTCAATTTTATTTCCCACATTATGCAACTCTCTGTTTTTTCACTCTAAAAAGTTCACTTTAATATCTTGAGCAGAAGCAGTTTGAGTTTAGGGTTTCGTGGGGCACAGCCCTCACGTGTCTCTCCTTTATATAATGATCAGCATACAAGGTTACAAGGGTACAACCGTACATGTATCGACAGATGTATTCCTATACAAGATATACACTAGACCTATCTTAACACTCCCCCTCAATCTGAACTTCTAGACACTAAATTCAGATTGGACCTTACACGGTCTAGCATACTGTCGAGTGGCTGGTTTTGTAAACACATCAGCCAGCTGATCACGAGTGGAGATGAACCTGACTTGAAGAGCACCAGAAGCAACACGCTCACGCACAAAATGAAAATCAATCTCAATGTGCTTTGTCCGAGCATGGAAAACTGGATTTGCAGTCAGGTATGTGGCCCCTAAATTATCACACCATAAAATGGGAATGCGCTGCTGAGAAACTCCCAACTCCCGGAGTAGAGACTCGACCCATATAGCTTCAGCAGCTCCATTTGCTAATGCCTTGTATTCTGCTTCGGTACTCAATCTCGAAACAGTAGGCTGCTTCTTGGAACTCCAAGAAATAAGATTTGATCCAACAAAGATAGCAAAGCCACCAGTGGAACGTCGATCATCAACACAGCCTGCCCAATCAGCATCAGTAAAAACGCTAATACCAGTAGACGGTGATCTGCGTATTCTCAATCCTGTATCTAGAGTTCCCTTAATATATCTCAAGATGCGCTTCACTGCTTCCCAATGAACATCAGTGGGTTGAGAAAGAAATTGGCACACCTTGTTAACAGCAAAAGATATATCAGGACGAGTAAGTGTCAAGTACTGCAGACCTCCAACAACACTGCGGTACTTGAAAGAATCATCAGTACCCAAAACTGTGCCGGACTCTCGACTAAGGTGTTCTGTCACAGCCATAGGTGTAGAGGTGGACTTGCAATTCTCCAGACTAACACGATGTAGCAAATCCATGGCATATTTGCGCTGACTTAATATCATACCCCCTGAAGTGGAAGTCGCCTCTATGCCTAGAAAATAATCCAAGGCACCAAGATCCTTAATAGGAAAATTAGCTGAGAGAGACCGAACAAGACCACTGACAGCCGCAGGAGTAGAGCCAGCGATGACAATATCATCAACATATACCAACATATACACCTGAACACCGTGCTGCGAGAAAATGAACAGCGATGTGTCGGCCTTACTTGGACGAAAACCAAGCTGAGAGAGAAGAGCACTCAGACGAGCATACCAGGCGCGGGGAGACTGCTTAAGACCATATAAAGCTCGCTGCAATTCGCACACATGAGAGGGATACCGAGCATCCTCAAATCCCGGGGGTTGCTGCATGTAGACATCCTCAGACAAGAAGCCATGAAGGAATGCATTACTGACATCAATCTGGCGCAAAGTCCACCCTCGAGAGACCGCCAAAGACAGCACAAGACGAACAGTGGCGGGTTTAACAACTGGACTGAAAGTGTCACCATAATCAATGCCATGCTGCTGAGTGAAGCCGCGAGCAACAAGACGGGCGTTGTGTTTGTCAACTGAGCCATCAGGACGGTGCTTGGTCTTAAAAATCCATTTGCTGCCAACGATATTGACTCCAGGTGGGCAAGGAACCAACACCCAAGTCTTAGTCTGACGAAGGGCCATAAGCTCGTCAGACATAGCGGCTCTCCATGCAGTATCATCAAGTGCCTCACGATGAGAAACCGGTGTCGCAAGAAAAGCACGGCGACGAGGATCATAACGGATGGTGCCATCCGTGTAGTGTTTGTCACGCCTGGTATGATCACGAGCCCGGGTAACCATGCCATGTCCAGGCGCATCTGTCGTGGCGGGCGGAGCAGCCGCCGATGGAGCCGCCGATGGAGCACCAGCCGTAGGTGATGCGGCCGGAGCAGCAGTGCTACCGGCAGAAGGCGACACGGGCTGGGAAGGAGGATGAGCTGCGGGCGACGGAGGCCCATCTGGCACGTCGCGTTGCGCCGGCGAGGGAGGAGCCGGAGACGACGGCCCGGGCGGCGTGCATGGTTCGGAAGGCGTGCAGCCATGCACGTCGATCACACCAGCTGGAGCAGCGACATCGATCGCTGAGGTAACCTGCACAGGTGGAGAGCTCGCACAGACGGGTGCATTAGAAGACAAATAGGACAGGTCATAATTCCGCATATGGACACTCGTAACCGGTTCATCGGAAGGGGAAGCTATAGCATGCGCAAGAGTAGAAACATCAATGACAACACCGGGAGTGGAATACGGAAACACAGACTCGTCAAAAATGACATCACGGGAAATATAAATACGACCCGTGGACCGATCGAGACATTTGTATCCCTTATGCATAGGACTATACCCAAGAAACACACACATAGTGGATCGGAAAGCAAGCTTGCGTGCATTGTACTTACGCAAACTAGGCCAGCATGCGCAACCAAAGGTGCGAAGGAAAGTGTAATCGGGCTGAACGCCAAGAAGGCAATGGAAGGGTGTGTCCTTATGCAAAACAGGAGTAGGCATGCGATTTATAAGGTAGCAGGCAGTGAGGAATGCCTCGTCCCAATAGCGAAGGGGAAGAGACGAGTGAGCCAAGAGAGCTAACCCCGTCTCAACCAAGTGGCGGTGTTTTCGTTCAGCGATGCCATTCTGCTGAGATGTGTGTGGGCAAGACACACGGTGGGAAATCCCGGTGCGCTGAAAATAGCGATGAAGTTTATGATATTCACCACCCCAGTCAGATTGGACAGCCCTAATCTTTGTGTTCAAAAGGCGCTCAACATGAGCTTGAAACTCATAGAAAACGTGCTCCACATCAGACTTGTGCTTAAGCAGGTAGATCCAACAAAAACGAGAATAATCATCGACAAAACTCACGTAATATTTGTAACCACCAGATGAAGCAATAGCAGGACCCCAAACATCAGAATGAACCAACTCAAGGGGAACAGTGGAAACACGATAAGAATCTTTATAAGGTAATTGTCGACTTTTAGCACGCTGACAAGCATCACAAACCAAAGTTTGACTAGAGGAAGAACACAAAAGATCGTTTTGCCTAACAATAGACTGGACTATATTATTCGAAGGATGACCGAGACGCTGATGCCACTGGGACGGAGTAATCTTGACGCTGGATGACGCATGGCGGGATGATGAAGATGCACGACTAAACGGGATGGGGTACAGCCCGTCCTGGCTTCTACCGTGAAGAAGGGTGCGCCTCGTGGCCTTGTCCTTAACAAGGAAAAAGAATTTGTGAAATTCAACAAAGACGTCATTATCGCAAACAAGACGATAGACAGATAAAAGATGCTTGCTAATGTGTGGAACATGGAGAACATTGCGAAGCTTAAGAGATGAACCGGCTAAATTTGAATGACCAATATGCGAAATCGACAAACCTGCACCATTGGCCACTTGCACTTGGTCCGTCCCGCCATAGCGCTCATGCATGTGAAGGCGCTCAAGATCACTCGTCAGGTGATCCGTCGCACCGGAGTCCATGATCCAGTGCGGAGGGTTGTTGGAGGAGGTTGATGCCGTGTTGCCGGAGCGAGAGTTGTCTTCGTAGCGATAGCGACACTCCGAGGCCTCATGTCCCCAGTTCTTGCAGATTTGGCACTTGGGACGCCAGCGACGACCACCGTTGCCTCCTCCATTGCGTCCGTTGCCGCCACCATCACGGCGTCGGTCCTGGCCACCGCCATCGCGGCGCCGATCCTGCTGCTGGTTGCCCGTGGAGCCTCCTGACGGGCGACGATCCTGCTGCTGGTAGGTGGGCTGCTGCTGATAGCCGCCCGACGCGCCACCAGATGGTCGACCAAGATTGGTCTGACCTGGGCGCGACACCGCGTTCGCGGACGAGGTCCACTCATCGCCCTCGGCTTGCTGCGACAGTTGGAGCGCCTCATAGTTCAAGACCATGGAGTAGAAGGACGGCAGCGTGACCGGAACGGTCGCCATGTTGAGCGACGCGGCGATGGGGTTGAAGGCCTGCCCGAGACCAGTCAACATGTAGTCGATGACGTCGTCATCGGAGAGCGGAGAGCCGGCGGCGGCCATGGCGTCAGCAAGCGCCTTTACCTTCTGCATGTACTCGCCCGCCGTCATGTCCTGCTTCTTCAGCGCCTGAATCTGACGCTTGAGGTGCCGAACCCCGGCACGGTTCTGCGCGCCAAACATGGACTGAACAGCAGTCCATGCCGCTGCGGCTGTGGAGCAGCCCAGCAGCTGGCACGCGATGTCCTCCGTCATCGAGGAGAGGAGGAGTCCAAGGACCTTCTGATCTTGTGTCCACCACCGATGGTATTCGGGGTTGTCCACGACGCGGGCATCAGCACCTTCCCCTTCGGTGAGGGTTTTGCTTGGTGCGGCCGTGGTGCCGTCGAGGTACCCATGAAAGGAAGCGCCGGAGAGGTTAGTGAGGGTGAGGGCACGCCACAGCATGTAGTTGTTGCGGTCGAGACGAACGGTGGTGGTGGGGATGACTGCGGGAGCTGCGACCGTGGCTGTCGGGGGCGAGACGATGGCGCCGAGGGTGGTGGAGAGGGGCAGCGAGGCGCTGGTCATGGCGGCGGCCGAGATTGGATCGGGCGCTAGGGTTGAGAGGCGGCGGTGGGCTGATCAGGCTCTGATACCAAGTTTGAGTTTAGGGTTTCGTGGGGCACAGCCCTCACGTGTCTCTCCTTTATATAATGATCAGCATACAAGGTTACAAGGGTACAACCGTACATGTATCGACAGATGTATTCCTATACAAGATATACACTAGACCTATCTTAACAGAAGCAACTCCCAAGGGCGTTCTGAAACTTATGAAAGTTGACGGCCTCACCGTCTATATCATGTAAAGAGCCATTTACAGGTACTACTACAAAATAATCTTCCATCTCCACTCAAAAAGATCAACTATCTCATCTACTTTTTTCGTTACTTACGTCTTGCCTCTTATCGTTTCACAGAAGTATCGCCATGCGAAGTATATTCCAGAGATCAAAGAAGGTCATCACTTCTCAGTGACAAGCTGTCCCCATGATATATTGATATACACTACACATATGGAAGCATTGGTAGCATGACTGGACCTGATTTTTAGCCAGGGATATGTATGTATATGTATATAGCTTTCACTTTGGTAATAGAAATGGGGAACCAATAAGCTGATCATAGCAAACGAGTTTTTTTCTTCTGGCTGCTAGTCTTTTTTTTCATCAGTTCTTTTTTTGCACAAGGCCCAGGATCCTTAAATCCCATCTGCCGGATGAGGAATGGGCCAAGGCCTCGTATAGGTTGAGAGAGTGGTCCAGAAAACAGTAGTAACGGCTTTGAGCCGGCGGAGGCGTGGATGAATTTGGGAAGAACAGTGCTGTACATCAGCGAACCCGCCGCATTTCCGCGTGAATTCCAAAATCAACCCCAAACCCTCCAAAATCAACCCCGCCCTCTCGCGCAGATCGGCGGCGGCTATAAGTGCGGCTCTGAATCCATCTCTCGCACCCCACCCCACCTTTCTGCCCCAGCTGACGTCGCCGCCGAAACCTCGCCCCTCCCAAGCCCCAACTCATCCGCCTCTCCCGCGCTCGCCGCCGCCGCCGCCGCCGCCGTCCTCATCCTTCCTCGTCGTGTCGTCCCGTCGCTTCTTCCTCAGCCCCATCCGCGGTCTAAACGACTTAACCATCGGTGAGCATTTGTTATCTTTCTTTTTATCATCCGGTGATTAGTTGAATCCCGCTGGCTTGCACAAAGTTTGGGAGTGCCGGTGCAAAAGCAGCACACCATCTAGATCGCCCCTAAACGAAAGATATGGGATTTGATCCGTGCCCTGTTCAGGGATCTGGGCTGAACAAAGGGAGAGACCCCTAGGTTGCTTAATCCTAGCATGTGTACAAGAAAGGATTCATTTTTCCCCAGTTTTGGGTTTAGGTTTTTTGGTTCATTAGGTTCTCTGTAACTGGTACTCGGACTCCGACACGGTTCCGGAATCCGACTCCGATTCGGGTGTCTGGAATTCAGATATGGCAAATATCCTACACAGATTCAGGATGCCCGGTTTGGGGTAATAAACACTGCCTTTTGAGTTAACTAGAGTGACCAATCACATGTCCTAGGTTGATTAGCAAAGCTAAATGGTACTAACTCCGTCCCCAAATATAAAACGTTTTGCTAGGCTATTTTTAGAACTACATTTTCCCCCTTTTGGGCGGTGATCTGGTGGGGTCAGTTGTAGACAGGGAAGGGCTTAAACTTTGGATGGGGCATATCTACAAAGACAAAATGGTTCTGTGGGGATTAAATTTTGCACCAAAATGTACTTCTGCTGCGGGTATCTGGTTTTGCATGGTAATTACTGTAGAAATTAGCTTTGAAGGGGGGCAGGCTAATGGCCTAATGGTACAAGCGCTGTTTATTTTCCCGGCTGACCCTGGTTTCAGGCCTTGGACCAGCTTGGTTTCCCATTCCCTTGTTTAGTATATTACAGAGCTCCCTGCCAGCTCCAAAAGTTAGAGCATGTAGTTTGTAATAGAATATAACTAGTCTGTAAATATTACGGAACTGCTCCGTTGGTATTACCCAAATTGTCAATGTTTTACTTATAATGTTATATTTTGTACCGCTTCATGTGGGAACTCATCATTAGACAATTGTTTGTATCTGCAAGGAAGAATTATGTCGTCTATCAGCTAAAAAATTACATACTTATGTTGAAGATGAGAAATCTTCCACTGCCTTGTCATGGTAACTGTTCATGCATCATGTAGTTGCGAAAATATGGTTTTGCCCCGTGACGGCAATAAACCTTTTATTTGTGAAAACTCGTGTCTTTATCTGCTGGCAGTTGGTAAATGTGTTTCGGACTGTAGACAATACCTTTGCATACCATTCCTTGATGCCAGTTACACGGAATAAAATATCACATCAAGTAGTATTGTTTATTCTCTTCTGTGTTAGCTATGGTACATGTAGGATCATTTTAGTAGTCATACGTCATGTGTGGTCGTGTTATGTGAGAATCCAGTAATATATGAGAATTGTACTTTGGATACATGACTGCTAGGATTATTAAAGCTGTTAATTATTGCAGGGAGACCAGACTTTAGAAGCCACTTGCCCAAACTATCAAAATCCTTGTTTGACGAATAAGAAGCCAAAAACTTCTTCAGGACAGCGAGTTAACTCTAGTTCCTTTGTGGACATGTCTTCTCCATCACAGCTACAGCAATTGGAACAACTAATGGAGGCAAATGCTCACTCTGATTCTCTGGCAGAAATACGCAAGTTCATCTTTCAAGTTGGACATGGGCCTGATGTTCTAAACACCTCATATTTCAAGGAGAGGATTCGTGGGATTGCTAATGAGGTTCAGGTTGCAATTCCTACATATAAATCACTTCTGCTGGAGGAACTAAAAGAAACACAGAGCCGTGAAAGGGAACTGAAGCAAGAATGGGAGAAAAGTGGTTGCAGTGTAATTCTGGATAGTTGGGGGAGCCAATGTGGTAAAAAAAGCTTCATAAGTGTTTTGGTACATTGCAGGAAAGGCATGTTGTTCCTCAGATCCAAAGATGTGTCTGCAATCATTGAGGACGTGGATATGCTAGAAGAAATGATTTCTTGCGTGGTTGATGAAGTTGGCGCCAATAACATAGTTCAAGTTGTCATAAATGACGCATCGCCATATATGCAAAATGCACGGCATAGAGTGCTGAAGGAACATGGCCATTCATTCTTCTTCCCGCTGTGTGCTGACTTTTGCATCAACTTTCTGCTTGGGAAAATTGCAGCACTTGGTCACATCAGTGAGGTTCTAACGAAGGCAAAGGAAATAACAAGGTTTATAAATGGCAATGAGATGCCAGTTAAACTGGTTGGAAACGGCGAGATAGTGAGCAATTCTTGTTTGAAATATGTTGCTGCATTCTTGACACTAGAGAAGCTAGTTTCCGAGAGAGCAAATCTGGTGGAGATGTTTAACTCTCCTGAATGGGCTTCCTCTGATTGGGATGCTAGCAGTACTTTCCGGTATATCTGTGACATAGTGAAGACAGATGCATTTTGGTGTGCTGCGGCTGATGTTTTAAAGGTTACAATTCCATTCGTCAAGGTGTTGTTTAAATTAGAGCGTGAAGATTGTCCAATGGGTATCTTGTATGAGGCCATGGATTGTGCTAAAGAAGAGATGATGCGCCATGTTGGAGATAAGCATGGTGATATTTTGTCTTGGGTTGACAAGATATGGGATATTTACTTGCATTCCCCACTGCATGCTGCTGGTTACATGCTAAACCCAAGGGTCTTTTACAAAGATCATGCCTGTGATGATCCTGAGGTCATCAGCGGTATTGAGGCCTGCATCACCCAAATGGCCAATGGTAATTATGATCCAAAGAAAGTCAAAGCACAAACTGAAGTATATAGAAGAAAGTTGGGTTCTTTGGGTTCAGATTCATCAGCAATTAAGGAAATGATGGAATTACCACAAGGTAAAGTAGAGCCCATTATCTCGTGATCTGGTGAAACAAAGTTTGCATTTATTTCGTTCCACTTTGACTTCCAGAATATTAATGTATCCATTGCGATCATTGTTAGTAGTACTTCATTCATACTAAAAGAATGGAGTTAAGTTCTAACCCTGTATTCCTTCAATTTGTAGTTTGTTGGTGGTCGGTGCATGGGACTGACACACCTGAGCTGCAAACCCTTGCGACTCGGATCTTAAGCCAAACATGCTTTGGCGCTAAAAGGTACAACATCAACTGGCACGTATCTGAGAAGGTGCACGAGGCGAAGGCATTTGATAACCAGGACCTGTACCGCGGGCTGGAGTACGTCCACTACAATATGCGTCTCCCCGGTGCTAAACCACTCATAGGAGGTCTTTCTGGGGATCAGGTCGGTAAACCTGCCAGTCCGCTGGATGATTGGATCTGGGGCCCGCGGCATCGCCATTGATGGCTCACCGTCCAGACTCTGGAGCAATGCGTTGATCTCTCTCAGAAGCGCTCGCGCTCTCATTTCCAATCTGGCATTCTGGTGTGATTCTGATTGTGCCTCATCGGACTCTTGCAGTTTTCTTTCTTGAACAATCATCGTAGCCAGGTGGACCGAACTATTTTCCATAGAAACCGATTGTGGTTAGTTGTGTTGTAATAGAAAAAATATCGGTGGCATTCAGCCATCAGAACCATCGCAGATGACATGGAGATACATCACTGTAACCCGGGTGTCGATGTTACCTATATTTTCCTTATTTCTTAACTTTATCCCGCATTCATTAAATCATCCAATGCTAAACAGAGATGGGTAGTGCATGCATAATCTGATATCTTTTCCTGGAGAAAATTTATTAGTATGAACCATACTATTATATCTATTGAAACCGAAATGCTCGTTTCCTGGCTGAAAGAGTGCCAGATTTGTTATTCGAAGTGTTTTTTGTGGTAGGTGCATGTATTGCCAAAACTGCAGAGACAAAAAGTAGAAAAGAGAGTGCGACATTTTGAAGCTTGGCCTACATCTAGGCCATCTTCTGAAAATTTTGAAAATGGTAATCTGAAATTCCAATTTTTTTGAACAAAATTCTTGACGTAGGCAATGATGTATTCTATGAACGAGCTAATTATCAATTCGAAATACCTTGTATTTTAGGCTGTGAAATAAAAGATATGGAAATCTGAAGTAGTGAACAGTACAAACTTTGAAACCTATAAAAACTGTCAGATTTGTCATTTTTGTGTGATCCAAAATATAAGGTGTATTGGGTTGATAGAACACATCATTATCAACATCTCGATTTTTTTTCTAACTTTCTGAAACTTCAAAAGGCCATTTTCAATTTTTTCGATAAAAGTGGCCTACTTGTAGCCCCGAGCTACATTTGTAGTTTCCGCTCAAGAAAAGCTTTGTAATTTTATGGGTTGAGTTGGCAACGGCTTGGGTTTAATGGTTTATGCGTATTCTCACGAGAAAGTATTCCCTGGAACCTACCACTTTACAAAAAATATTTTATGTGCTTCATATTAATTGACTTAATTTTATCTAAGTAGTTTTCGATAAAGAGCGTATATTAATATTACAAAGATACCAATTACATCCAACTCAACAACAACATATTGTCCTAGTGACATTATGAATGCACACAACGCAAAAAAGACGAACATTAAAATAAAATAATAGTCCCGCTACCATGATCTATTCCATTCAGCAGGACTACTAACATCACCAAGACGGCACCAGAAGTCCAGTTTCTCCAAAAACGACGCCTCCAAGAAAAAAATAGTGCATAAGCGTCGTCATCGTCCGATCATAGATATTAGGTTAAAGGCCTCCTCATAAAACAATGACTTCAACAAGACTATTGCCAGACACAACCAATTAAGGCCGGACCTTGAATTTTCACCCTAAAAGCTAAGACTTCGAACTTCTCCTGTGTTGTCACCCCCTCTTACGATATCGTTACCCCCAAGTCACGGATCACCAAGCCAATTCCTCATCGCAACAAAGACTTGAATCACCATTGCTAGTCTTCAGATCTCGGCTTACATGATATTCCCCGCCAGCTGACTTCACCGTGGAACAAGAAAGCGTGCCCCATGATGGTAACAGCCAGCAGAGCTTCGCATCGCTCCCTCTGAAACAAAGCAGTCAGAGAAAAACATGGGTGCGCACAACCGAATCCCACCCGATCCAGCAATCTCCAAGTATGAATCGCCCAGTGGAGTTCCGAAACACGACAATCCAGCCAGGTCGTGGGGACATGCATCCGATAGATCATCATCTTGGCGTGAGTTGAAACCCTAGGGCTGACACCTTTATTCAAGATGAGATAGTAGCTCCCCATGCCACACGTCGATACCCTGTTGGATCTGTTGCTCCGAACCTCAGCGTCCAGGCCAGTCGAGAAAGAAGACGGCAGAACAGGGGTTATCTTCCGCCGGATCCGGCTGAACTGCGCAACTAGGAGGAGCCCATGCCCTTAGTCAACTTGCCGTCGTGAAACACCTCCGCCACAACCCACGTTCGGAGACCGTCGGAGCTTGCCTCCCTCAAACCCACCCTCAATTCTTGACAGACTGGGTGTGGCCACCACCACCGGCGAAGATGGCGGCAGCAGCCATGGGGAGTAGATCAAGGGGCGGCTCGCTAGGGTGGGGGAGGGGCCTCCAGAGACACCTCCAGCGAGGCGACCCAGGAGGTGAGCGACAGTGGATGGAGGTGGCGTGCGTGTGTGGGAGTTGTGCCGACATCTGGAGGCTACGTGCGTCAACTTTATCTAAATATGAATGTATCTAGTCAACAAATACAATCTTACGATCTGTATCTAGACAAAGTTGAGTTCTGGAGCAAGAAAAAAGTCACCTAGAGACGTTTTGGAGCAGACCCTATTTATCTTGGTCTCTACGTGATAATCGAACATTGTGTAGGGACGTTATGTGAGACGCAACCCAAGTCGTCTTAAAAGAAAGTGAGGTAGACCCTAACCCTAACCCAGCCCATCCTTCACCGGATCTA
Organism: Lolium rigidum; assembly: GCF_022539505.1. Taxonomy (NCBI): domain Eukaryota; kingdom Viridiplantae; phylum Streptophyta; class Magnoliopsida; order Poales; family Poaceae; genus Lolium; species Lolium rigidum. The sequence continues at coordinate 313,136,675 of NC_061508.1, read as the reverse complement.
CCTCACTTCCTTCAATGAGCACAGGTTTGCCCTCCAGACAGGTTATTTTGTTTGTTGAGAAACATAGTACAAGCGTAGCCGCTCACATACACGTGCATACACTCACCCCTATGAACGCACATACGCACATCATACCCCTATGAGCACCTCCAGAAGACTGAGCCGGCGGATTGAATCTTGAAATTGACGAAGTCACCACGAGCGCCTCGTTGTCGACGAGAACGTCGCCTCCCACTGAATGAATATTTCGCCTTTATGAGACACACATATATCAAATTTGGGGTTCGAACTTTGGTGGGCTCCGGGTACAACCACCCTTCTAACCATCCAACCTTATGTTGGTTCTCAGCAGGTTTTGTTTCTCATTGTACATTACATAAAAAGTAGCGGTTTTGTGAATGATTAGAAGAACTAGCATGGTGGCCCTCGCAAATGCGAGAGCAACATTCGGATATGGCTATATATATTTTGTATGGTGTATCCAAACTTGTAGAATGGTAATCATTACAATATACTATTTAAATAATCTTATAACAAAATTATAGTACTACCAAGCACTATGTTAAAAAACTCTTATTTCAAGATTATAATACCACCAAGAATTCAGTGTCGATGTATGTGACACATATTCTTTTTGTGTTAATACGTTAGAATAAAATTTTCAAACATAAGGATGGTAAATTGTAGCTATTTCACATATTTCTGAACCAACTTCCCGAAAAATAAAGATCTGTTTTGCTATTGGATTCTTGGCATGGATTGTGATTTCAAACAACATAAAGTTGATGTCATTGAAGTCCAAAGACCTTAAGTAATTATATCCAACTTGTGTACTGATACCAACATTTTACTTGTTAATATTATCAAATAATTGTTGGTAATGCTAACCAATACGGGTATAGAACCTAGAGTTAATTATTTCACCTTAACACTGATGATACATTGTAAATAATTGCATTCTCACCTTTCACCTACCTGTTTATTTAGTGAGTTGTCATGTACATATAACTATGTGTAACTTTTAGATATGCTAAATCTTAACCATTAATAGGAAAATCAACGGTATATTTATTTCAAGCCTATGTGGATTACCGTGATGACTTTATTTTAGACATCCGCATTTTGCTTTTAGTATGGTTTAATAACTTATTTTCTCATATTGTAGTGCACACTCTGTCATTGTATATTGCAAGTTTGTTGGACCATACAAATTAGTCATGAGCTTCATATATAAGTCAGACTAAATATAGTTATGTTTTTCCAATTTCAAACTTTATATTTTTTTATCTCTATTCACTAATAAACTTGCATAGGTGAGCTGAATCTTAGAAAATCATCATCGCAACCATATTTTACGGTTAATCTTAGTCACCGGCCGTGGCTCTAATTTGATACTTAGATATTAAATGAAATGTGGGGTCAATATTTTTTCTCAGCCGAGATTTTTTGCAATCTCGCCAAAACCCGGTTATTTTGGTTAAATTGAAGAAAACTTTTTAGCGGTTGAAATATACCAGCATTTATAAAATTTGCTCAAATTTTAAGATTTTAGATACTTTTTAGGGAAATTTGTAAATTCGTTTGACCAATCTTGAGCACTATTATGACCGTTTTTTTTTTCTGAAAATCGTTAATACCGGTGCCTACCAGAATTTTCCGCAACCGAGAAGAAAAATCTTTGTCACGGAGACGATCTGATTTCTTATGAGAAAGGTGCAAGCCGGAAGGATCGATGGAGCCAACTATAGTTGTGATATTTTTGTTGTTTTATTTTCACAATTATATAACAATTAGATGTGATTTTTTAGTTTTTTCAAGTGAATTATGTAGTTATACTGGACCCGATTTCTCAATAAACTATATACTTTCTTGTTAGACATGTTTATTTTACCCATAGAATAAAGAGAAAAAATTTATCAGCACAGTTAACTTCACGTACGTTTGATGGACCAGCTTCAGCGTGACCTTTTGTTACGTCATTCAAACGGAAACATATAGTTACACGTATCTTTTATTAGATTTTGTACGGTTTTTATCAGACATATGTGGACCAGCTTGAACGTGAGATTTCCTTGCCTTTTATGTGCAGATCACCTTTTTTGAAATTAACACTTTTATTATATATATGGCAAGCAAGCCGCTCATTAAAAACCTTCCAGTCCCCTTAGGTACCCTGGTAAGGAAAAGAGTGCGAAAAAAAAACTTGCTGTCAGTTCATTACATAATCCTTACATCATTTGCAATAACCGCTCTAATAGCGTCAGGAGGATCACCATGCCAAACAGCTTGGGCCACCTCCATGAGCTTGGCTAAGCTATCAGCTGCCTCATTTGCCTCTCTAGGACAGTGGGAGAAAATAACATGGGCAAAACCCCTACATAAGAAAGTAGCCTCCTCATATATTGCTGCTGCTATTCCCAACGAATTGCCCCCGTTCTGCATAGTTGTAATCACCTCGGCGCAGTCAGATTGGATGATGACTTTGTTACACCCAACTTCACCAGCTAAGAGTAGCCCATTACGGAGTGCAATAGCTTTAGCCGTGGACGCCTCTTCTACATATTGCAGTGTCCAACGTCCCGCTGCTATGCAGCTTCCTGTATGATCCCGCAGGATTGCACCCGTGCCTCCTGACCCTGTATCAACATTAAAAGCAGCGTCCACATTTAACTTTAAGAGTTCCTCCGGCGGTTTCTTCCAACCGTGTCTATCAATAGGGGGAGTCCCCAACTTCTTCGCTCTCCCGTAGTTCACCCTATGATCATAGTAGGAATTGATCTTAGGTAGTAAATTCATGCAAATGAACTTGATATATAAAGAGCTGAGAGAGTTTCTGTATTGGACTTTGATCTTAGACTCCTGCCTAAGGTATTGCAACGGCATGGCTTGAGCTCTGCACAATTAGAGGGGTAGAATGCATTCTTTTTGCTATCAATCAGATGTGGTTTAGTGAATATTAACAATGTTTCACTTGGCTAACTAATAGAGCTCTTATTTTTTTTTTACATCTTGCTAATGTAGGTGTTACTCATCAACTTCGGAGATGAGTCAAAGGTGATGCGGTCTTTTATTTTGAAAATGGAATCTTTTCTTGACCCCTGATTATGCGTCACTGTTGCATACAAGGCTCATCATCGAAGTTGATATTTATCAGAAGATGATTTAGTTTACCAAACCATGTACATGAAAACATGAAATCTACAACATTGACCTGCAAAAAAATTGTTGTGCTTGCTGTTCTTTTGCTATGGATTTTTGTAGGTCCATTGATCCATATATTATCATATGTAAATTAGGATGACTGACACATCTCTCTTAAGCTATTGCATGACATACATATTTGCAGGCAGCAATACTATATATGGTTTGTCCAAGTTGAAAAGTTCATCTCCTTAAGGGACAAATTTTAGGTTAATTATTATAGAGTTTTATTTACTTAATTACGGGACTCATTATAGGAAGAACATAGAATTTACATGAAACTGATGCATCCATAGAAATATGTATTATGTTAACAGTTTTTGCAAGCATCAGATATCTCAAGTATTGAGTTTGTATTATCTATACGCATATTTTCCCACAATTTTGCATCACATCAGTGATACACGAAAGGTCTTTCTTCATATTAACCCTAAGGTTACTATGTTATGACCAAGTATTTCACATCAGTCTATTCCCCTAAGACTAAGATTTCAGACACTGCTCTTAGCTACCGCTGATGTCGAGTAACAGGTTATTACTCATTGACAGTCTGTTTTCGGTTTGCTTACGGAACTGTCAGCTAATTTATTAACATTATTCAGTTCTTGGTTCTAGAAAAATTTCAAGCATTTTGCACGGACGGATATTAGTAACCACGGTGTATGAAGTTGTATCCTGCAACATCCAAGAAAGAAAGCTTCAATGTTTCTCATGAGAGAATTCAAGATTATTGAAGATGCAGAATAAATACGGTATTTTCCTCTGGATGTTTGATGCCCTCTCCGCCATGAGCGTGAGCCCCAGATTGTCTCCAAAATAGACAAGACCGCCTTAGTTTTTTGACTCTGCACTGTCATCCATCCAGGATTCCAGGTCAACATCAAGACACTAAAGGAGATCACGGTCATCCTAACCTCCGATGAAGAGGACACCGATGAAGGCAACTGATGGGTTAGATGCAGTAGAATCAAATCAGTTGTGCGCTTGAGCGTACTATCATCTACGTCTGTTAGCAGTAGTGTATATTAGAGTCCACCCCTCTCTAATGCAAATCCACCCATGTATCGCACAACAGCGTCAACATGATTCACCATGTAATTCATTCTAAGTATATCTACTAGCGTTTGAACCTTTTTAGTACCTTCACGGGCACCACCATGACGCTCGGACCTTAAAAATACCAACTCGCCGCGACTTCCAAATTAAAAAAAAGAATTCTTACTAAATAACAAAATTAACTATACAGTTATCACGATCTGGCGCGGCGTGCCGCCGGGCCCTTCTTTGCTAGTTAGACAAATCCACCCTTGGAATCAACAAACAAGCATCCACACATAATTTTTTTTTTGGATTTTCAAAAAATTTCCATTTCTGTAGTATATACAGGTATTACAATATACAGGAAATACATAGCACTATCCAGAAATAACATGAATACTCACAAATGACATACAAATGACATGATACACACAAATATTCATCATTACATCATTTAGATCCAAATTATTACACAAGTACAAATGTTCATCGTCGCATACACATGCATGTCTTAGTCACCGGCCACCTAGACTAAAGTAAAGTAGAGTACAACCGTGGTGGCGGTGAGTAATAGGGGACCAAGAACTTCATCCGCTTCTTCTTCTTCCTCATGTGTGCCCTCCAATGTGCTACCGCCTCCTCTCTAGTCGCGTATCCCTTGTAGTTGTTCTCGCTGAACTTATGCACATGTTCAAGACAGTCCTGCCACTCCTCGTAGATACCTGGAACCCGATCCTTGTACACAACGTACGTCGGCATCTCTATTGACAAGGCATATTAGTATATCATATTAGTACATCATGCATATATGTTGATAAATATTAGAGCAAAGCATATAGTAAAGTTGAACACGACAACAATAAGTTTGCGACGCGCACACACAAGACGACGTCCATCGATACACATAAACCGATGAACATAGTACTTAGAGTTTACGACCCACACACAAGACGACGTCCATCGATATATACAAACTAACCGATGAAGATAGTACTTAGAGTTTATGACCCACACACACTAAGTCAAGGAGCAGTGGCCTCGCAGTGCTCCGAGAACGGATTGTACAAATCTTTCGTATTCCACGTCCTCATGTCACCCTGCGCTTTGAGGCGATTTTCGATGTCCCTCTTGCATAACACTCTACCCTGGTGTAAGAGCCCTCCCCCTGTGATGACGTCTTCAAGGATGATATGTGATAACTTGACCTGGATAGCATGGAAGTCTTCTCTGAGGTCATCATCGTTGATCCGCGCCAACTTTTTGGCCCATCCTCTGAGAGCAGATGGCAGCAATAAGTTCTGACTACCCCGGACAAACCCTTTTAGGTGATGCATGACATAGAAGGCCTCCAGAGTGCTGTTTTCCGGCTGCTTGACATAGGGGAACTCGAACACGTGCTTGAACTTGTGTTTGCCATCATCCCTGAAACATTCCGCCTTTTCTTTGAAGGCGCCTCCTTTTTTGAAGTCGCCCTCGAGAGCATCATCTAGCACACCCATTATTCTGGCGTAGTTCTTCTTTTTCGCACTCCCCGAGTCGAAATAGGTGGAAAGCGAATACTTCAGGGAGATGGAGATGAGTGTGCAGTATGTGTCTCTGCGCAACACAAAATTGGAACAAGATAGATGTTGGAAAAGAGCAATGGAAAAGAAATATATTGCAGGGCTAGCGGATGTGTACTTACTCGGTAAAGTAAGCCAAAAGGATGTTGTCCTTCCTCTTGTTGTCCAAGAAGACCTTCTGTAGGTACAACGTCGCCCGGGCCGGTACCACTGATAAGGCCAACTGGCATCCACACATGTAGTAGGGATCCACTATCGCGACGTACGGGGTACTCTCTCTTGATCTTCATCGCTAGATTGAGCGCGAATAGGTGGACCAAGTTATAGTTCAGCCTTCTCGAGTGGAATAGCTTGAAGATGTCCTCATATGCTATAAAGAATATATCAGCGGGGGCATCAGTGACAAAGCCCACATCTCTTGGCACCCTGACCGTGAAGACTGGGTAATTCGGATCTTTGTCCTTAAGAAGAAAATTTTCTAGGTGAAGGATATTGTCCTGAAGACGCAACATAGCTCCGAAAGCGAGGTGGCGCAGCTCCAAACCCATTATTGCTTTGCCAGCTTCATGCATTCTGGTCAAGCCATCCTCGCGGGGAGGAACGGAGTCCTGATGACGGATCCTCGGAGGTGGCTGGCTCGCAGCCTTCTCCTTGTTGTTCTTAGTAGGTCTTTTTCGGGGCTTCTTCGGAGCAACGGCCCCTGACGCTTCAAACTGCTCATTGACCTTCTTGATTAGCGTATTAGGGCTGAAGATGTTTGCAGGAGATGGCTCTTGTGTATCGGCGGCCGGAGGCGTCTCTTCAGAGAAGCCGCGGAACACCAGACGCTGTTTGGTTGCCTTGGGCAGGCCAGCTTGTTCGTGCGACCGCGGAATGGTTCTTCATCCGCGCCCGGCATGTACACATCGTCTATGTCGGCGCCGGTGTTGAGGTAGGCATCGACGTCGACCGGTCCATCATCATCGATGCCATCATCCTGGGGTGGTGGGATGGGCGATAGTGGTGCAGCGGCCTTGCCTTTAGGAGCCGCCGGTGGCGGTTGAGGTGTAGACGCTCCCAGCAGTTTCTTGTGGCGGCTTGTTGTGGCGGCGATGACGGGAGGATCTGCGCTCCGAGGCGGCTGGACGATCGAGGTGGCGCTGGTGGAGCAACCCCCAAGACGGATCTGGGTATAGCCATGGCAGTTTTCAAGGGTCAGGCGCTCGTCGGCTCCCTCAGGTTGTATTGGGGGGTCCATGTCTTCGCACCCCGGCAACACCCGACCCAATGTGACCTTCATCACGTTAGCGTCCATAGCCACGGTGTGCAACGTGGTGCTTTTCGGTTGTATGATCATGCCCGTGGCAACATCCTTCAACTCGCCGCCGGGCGCGCAATGAAGGAGCACGCAAGGAGTGTCCTGAGTAATGTTGAGCATCATTAATTAGATCTTCGGATATCAAAACGCATGAAGGAGATGGCATGGAATAACTAATTAGTTAACTACCATGGTGATGGCGTTGAGCTGTGCTAATGTCGAGACAGGGGCGGCGGGGACCGGCCGATCAATCTTCTCCTGCTCGGGTGCATTATGAAGCACCACCGTCGCTGGCAGCGCCTTGGTAGCCTCGGCAGGAAGGGGCACCAGTTCATCCAACTCCAACGGCTGCGTCGCGGCAATGGTGGGCAGCGGGGTAACCAGATCCGGAGATGGTGACACGTTGAGGCTTGAGTTGCTGCCCCTGGCGCTAGGCACTTGTATCGGCCCCACCTGACCGGACGGATTCCACGCAGCTATCCCCTCCATTAGTCGAGGGGGTAGGAAATCGCGGAGCTTCTTCTCGAACAGCCTGTCCACCTCTTCTTTATCGATCGAGGTTGCCTGTTTTGCCTCAGCTCTTCCACCTCGGCTTTATCCTGTGACGACATCGCGCTCCTCCTCTCCCTTCTATTCTTGGCGTCCTCTTTGTAGTACTCGCGAAACTTCACGCTTGTACCAAAGCCGCAGACACGACCAGCCGACGTCTGCGGCTCGGACAATGGCCTCTTCTTGTAGGCGTTCAATGCCCTGTTGAAATCCGTGTCCCACGGCTCCGTCGAGCCCTGGGACGACGATTCCTCGGGGCAATCGGCCGCCGCCAACTGCTCGTTCTGCAGACAAGGAAAGGTGAACACATTTAGGGCATTTCCTTCACCTCATATATGTAATATGAACGCAATGGACTGCGCGGGTAAATTCCTTACCAGCTTTTCCTCGAACTTCTTTACTTCGTCATCCTCGATAATGAATTCCATGGTCGTCCTGTCTAGATAGTAGCGGGCCCGGACAAAGTACCTCACCTGCAAGTTGGTCATTTTCAACCATGGGTTTGGTTTCCCCAGCATGTGCAAGCTCTTCATCCTCCTTTTCCCAAACGGGAATCTTTCCTCTATAACCACCGCTTCCAAGGCGGTGTTTACGTAAGTTGAGCTCATGCATTTGCCTATCCTACTCCGTCCATACTTTGGTATCGTCGCTTTCCACCTCCGCCTTGAATATCTAGAACTCTGCTTCATCGAGCATTGGCTCACCCTTCTTAATACTCTCCCAGCTTTCACCTTTGTCGATCTTGTTCTTCACCCGGCTTTTCCAGCTGCTCAGGGCGTTTCTCATCTTCGTGATGGCCAATCTATTCACCTTGTTGGATGTTGACAAGGTATTGTATGGCGCCGGGAACGTGTACCGTCGGTGAAGCTTCTGAAGGCAGAGATCGACCAAATTCTCATTTCCTTCACCTCAGAGTTTCTTCGTGTTGATCGACATGCTTTTCCAGACAATGCACCCGAGTTGCATGCCGTACCCAGCGACAACATCCGCAAGATCTAAGGGAAGCCCACTTTCCGAGACCTGAGTGATCTCAGTGGTGGTGTTGGCGAGCACCGTCGGCTTCCGATCCTTCCGCGGCTTCTTCTTCTTCTTAGCAGCTGGGTTGCCGCTGCCGTCATCCTCCGTGCGGTCAGAAAACTCGGTGGAGTCACCCCCGTGTGGTCGCCGCCGTCGGTGGTGGTGGGTTCATACTCCTCCTCCCCGGCTTCACTCATCCGCCGGTCAGCTCCAACTTCCTCCGCCGCCAAGTCCGCCTCCTCCTCCTCTTGTCGACGGGAGGGGACTTACCAGAACCCGGCGTTCGCCACTCTGGCTTCCTCTTCGACGCTCATGGCGGCGTTAGAAGTGCAAGCCATGTTGTCGTTGGCCGACATGTTTGCACTTTCTATAAAGAAGAGGATGAAATCTATTAGTACAATTGTCGGCCGGAAAATTCTGCATGACCTTTGCTAATTTTTGGACATAGGAGCCCCATTTCTCAACTGAAAAGGAAGTGAATCAACGTTTCGGGAGAAATGGGCAGCTCATTTGAAATCCCTGCAACAATCACATAATAAAATACCACCAACAACAATTCACAACACCATGCATACCACCAGGTCCATACCACCATGCATACCACCAGGTCCATACACAACACCAATTCACATACAAAAATGCCAGCAACAGCCAGCAATTCAAATGTACCACCAAGTGTACATACACACCATGGATACCACCATGCATACCACCTGCAAGTCAGCAACAGCCAGCAACAGCAGCAGCCAGCAACTACCACCTACTGTTTTAAATGGAAAATGGAAAATGGAAAGCAACATAAACTGATACTGTTGGTCATTTGGTTTTCAATTGTTTATATATCAAAATTTCAGGTTAAGAAATAATACTCCTAGTGATACTGTTGGTCATTTGGTTTTCAATTGTTTCTAATTTTTATGTCACTATAATTTTCAATAAGCAATGTTAGACTATTAGCAAACATCACTCTAGTGAATGACTTCTACATGGTTACGGAGACTATTATGTAATTTAAACCGAAGTCAATTCATTCTGCATGTTATGATACTGAATTCACATGCTATATATGACAGTATATAATCAGTATATAATTCACATGCTATATATGATAGTTCATATTCAAAATCAGTATATAATCAAACACAAATCACATCAAAAAATCAAATCACCAGGGGCCGTGTGGAGGGGGGGGAGGGGGAGAGAGGGAGAGGGAGAAGCTCACCAGGGGCGGGCGTCGGGCAAGGCGAGGGCGCGGTGGTCGTCGGCGAGGGCGTGGTGGTTGTCGACGAGGCGAGGGCGCGGGCGGCGCTCCTCCTGCTTCTCCGGGCGTGGGGGAGGCGCTCCTCCTACTCCCTCTGGGCACGGGCGACGCGCGGCGGGCTCCTTTGGGCGTGGGCAAGCAGCAGCTAAGGGTGAGCGTGGCGGTTGGGCGACAACGTCGAGCGGCGGTTTGGCGACAGCGTTGGGCGCTAGGGTTCGGTTGGGGAAGAAGTGAGGGACGCGAGGAAGAAAGAGGGAGGGACGGTATATGGCTAAGTGTTGGAATTCTGTGGCGCACCAAGCCCCACATGCGCCACAGAATTTCAACTTTCTGTGGCGCACGAAGCCCCATATGCGCCACAGAAGTTTTTTTCCACGGAACTATTGAGGAGGCTTTGGGGCTTCCCTGAATATGGCTACATGTGAAACTTCTGTGGCGCATATGGTGTTTGGTGCACCACAAAAGTCTTTTCGTTATAAAAATTTATTTCTCCCCTGCATCATATGTTCCTAATAAAATTATTAGTATTTTAATAATTTTTAAAAGGATTTCTATGTTCGTGCCCTCAGGTCCTTAGTTGTACTCAGTTTTCCCCAGCTCCTTAGTTTTTCCTTAGTTTTCCCCAAGCCCTTGTCCGAAACCCGCAGAAGGAGCTCGGACGGGAGCATTCCCGTTTAGTTGACCATCCCGTGCTGACGTGTGGGGCCGCGTCGCGTGGGGCTGGTAGAAAGGGACCGCGTGGGACAGGACGAGACCGCGTTTGGTTGTACGTGAGAGCGTGGTTTTATCTCTCTTGGCACAAATTGGCATTTTTAAGAGCGCCTTTTTCCCTCTTTCTCTCTTTGTCTTTTTTCACCAAATTAGTATCAAATCTAGAGAAGCTTCTATTTCTGTCTTTCTTCAATTATTTGTGCCTTTTGGCGCTCGTTTGTTGCCCAATATGGCAGCAAATCTAGTAGCAAATCTAGAAGCTAGTATATGATAAATTCACAGGAGCATAATAAATCCAGAAAACTAAGTATAATACATAAACTGCATACAGCAGCCAAAAGCAGCCAATAACGATGTTAATGTTCACGATAAACTAAGCTGAAAATAATACAAGACGCACGCATTGTATGGCCAGCATGAAGATTAGGATACCCCAGGATGAATGAATATGTTCTTCATTCATCATATATTTCTTCGTCACTATAATCTCTGATTTGAAAGAAATATTCATTGAACTCCTTCCGTCTGCAGTGCGCAGCCAATACATCCTCCAAACGGTATGGCCTTTGTTCATTTCTCAGACCGTAGTTTCCTAATCTATCCACACGTAGTGGCCACTCATCCCATGCCTTTATATCATCAAAGTACTCTCTGATATAACCCAATTTCGCGTAGTAGATGCAGCCAGGTCGAAGTGTCGGGTGCACTCTGGTGTCGACGGAGATACACCAGATATAATGGACGAAGAAGGCACGACTGCCAATATTACTGACGGCATGGAGAGAGCGGCTCTCAGTGTCCACACGGTACACCAATGGTTGATCTTCCTCCAAATGCATGTTGTCCAACAACACAAGCAGCAAATCACCATCCGACTTCACAAGGTAGAACTTGTCATTTACAAGTTCTGGAAATGAAATTAGTGTCTCCATGTTGACAGTACTCGCGTGCTGCTCCAACTGGACATTGTTGGTGCACACTAATTTTCCGAACTCAAAATTGTCCACAGCTATTGCATACAATTCACCATTGAACAGGGTAATGCAACACAGAGAATGGTGCTCGATGGAAAATCTTCCTTCTCCCCAATCTTCATCTATATCCTTAGTTGGAGTGCTCTCATTGACCCAAGCAATTTCCACCGGGGAATGTGTGGAAACGAAGACCATAGTCGGGGACTTCATTACAGCGACTGACTCCAGAATAACAGATGGCATCTGCGCCTCAAACATAGTGAACAATGTCTTTGTGAGTGGGTTCAGAAGCCGTATCTTGTGCGGCTGGTTCTTCTGGGCAAGCACGATGATGCCATGGCAAAAGCCGACGAAGTAGTTTCTAAAATATATTGATGAAGATAACATTCAGCACTAAGATGTTTACGATTGAAAATAAAAATAGATTAACTCTATAGATATGGAGGAATTTGAACCTTGCATGAACTTCCATTAGATCGATGGTGACGTAGCGGGATGTGCGGAGTCAGAGGAAGGTGAACTCAGCGGCGCGTGGAAGGGCGTGTTCTACCATGATCCATTCGTGCAGGTGCACGTCGGGCTCAGGTAAACCTGAGCGCCAATTTTTGCAAACTTGCCTCAAAGCAGAGTAGGTGTCCACGTACTCCTCGTTCGCCAGTAACCATTCGCCGATCTTGTGAAGTGGTTCGTCAGCCATGAGAGAAGCCCAGTTCACGGAGGCGCCGCGCTTGGATGCGCCGCCATCGGAGGCGACAGGCTTGGCGGCGACGGGCTCGGATGCGACGGGCTCGGCGGCGACAGGCTCGGATGCGACGGGCTCGGAGGCGATGGCCTCGGAGGCGACAGGCTCAGAGGCGATGGGCTCGGGGGCGACGGCCGCCGGTGCATTCTTCTTCTCCATCGCCGGCAGGGGAGCACGCGTACGGCGGTTGGGGTTTTTTCCTTCGATTTGGAGAAGTTGATGGGACGTGAGAGGCGTGGTTGCGTGCGTGAGTGATAATGAGACGTAGTGTGTGCAGATGGAGGGAGAGAGGGGCCTACGCGTCCTAGATGCGACCCGCGTCCTACGCATCCACTATTGCACGTCTGCACGTCTTCGACCTCTGCACCGCGACACACGTCCACAATTGCACGTCTTCCACTTCTGCACCGCAACACGCGTCCTCGAGTCTAACCCTGGAAATTTAGATATACTCAGTTATAACCTCGAGTCTTATACTAGCATTTTTTGTGTGCTCAGTTTTCCCCTTAAGTTCTAATACTGGCTAATGCAATATACTCAATTTTACCCTCAAGTGGCTGGTCAACAGAGAGTCAACAAATAGGATTAAGCCAGTTAAATGAGTCATTTAATGTGCAAATAAATCCAAAAAAATATAAAACCATAGTGGCACTTACTCATGGAGTCTTCTTACGCGACCTGCCACGTTGGGAACCATAACAATCATAGATAAATCAAGTATTACCACAAATTGCCACTTCTCAAATCACCTAGTAGCTATGAAGGTGCATGACTTTCGACAATAAGCTCTTTCCAAAACAGCTTTCCCCAAAACATACTTTGTCTGAATGAGGCCACAATTTTCACACTCATGTATATTTGTATTGCAAATATTTTGAGGTAGGCCAAGATGAGTTTCATTATACAAACACGCATTTTCCATTTTTTAAATCTCAAATTTGAATCCCTTAGTCTATTTACTACTCACGTGTCCTTGGTTTCTTGATACTACTCAGTTTTGCCCTCTCCCTTAACAAATTCTCACAGACGCCCAACATTGCCCTCATTGGTCTAGCCCATGTCACGCGGGTCGTGCCCGCCGACCGTTGATCGTACGTATGATCTAACGGGCAGGATAACCCCCATATCTCTCTCTGATCGGGGCCACCACCCTGTCTCTCTGTCGGCGGCTAGCTTCCACCCTCTATGTATGCTAAAGGGCTAAATACCCAGTTTTCCACCGGATTCAACAAGTTTGGTTTTCTGTATTATTTTTCACGCGCTAAAAATTATAAAATCTTTTAGGCATTAATTTTCACGCAAAAAATGATAAACCATCACAGATTTCTTGTGGCCATTACTTTTCACGCAAAAAATGATAAACCATCACCGATTTATTGTAGCCATTAATTTTCACATACAAAATGATAAACCATCACCGATTTGTTGTAGCCATTACTTTTCACGCAAAAAATGATAAACCATCACCGATTTGTTATAGCCATTACTTTTCACGCAAAAAATGATAAACCATCACCGATTTGTTGTAGCCATTAGTTTTCACGCAAAAAATGATAAACCATCACTGATTTGTTGTAGCCATTACTTTTCACGCAAAAAATGATAAACCATCACCGATTTGTTGTAGCTATTACTTTTCACGCAAAAAATGATAAACCATCACCGATTTCTTGTAACCATCCCTCCGGTCTTATTTAATTGACTCAGATTTAGTATAAAGTTGTACTGAATCCCAGTCAATTAAAAGAGACCGGAGGGAGTACTTTTCACGCTAAAAATGATAAACCATCACCGATTTCTTGTAGCCATTACTTTTCACGCTAAAAATGATAAACGAAACAATCTATCTATCTCTGTATTTGAATTTTGGGAGGGTTCGCCATCTACTTATGTTAACTTTCGAGGTTTTGACCTGAAAATCAACTGGGTACTATAAAGGGAAATAAAAGTTCAAAAAAATAAAAAAACGAAACAATCTACCTATGTTTGTATAGAAGATCATCTGTATGATTTTGAGGTCATTTAGAGAAGGCCGAAAAAACCTAACTTGTTACAAAAGCTGGTTTCAGTCAGACCTAACCAAGTTTGGCATACATGATGTCTTTTTTTTCGCGGGCACGCGAAAAGCGTGCCAAATCTTTATAGAAGGGAGCAACATCAGTTACAAGAGACCGAAGGGGGATGCGAACATCTGCCCTTGGCCGACCCACACACACACCACCCACACTCAACACCTACTCTCGCAGCATGACTCTCCGCTCTCCTCCCCTCGGAGCCCCCCCCCCCCAGAGGTTGAACTCCTCAAGGACCCTATCTATGATCTGCGCCGTGGAGAACTGTCTATCCAAGTTCCCAAACACTCGGGCATTCCTTTGTTTCCAAAGCGTCCAAGCGATCAGCAGAACAAGGGTGTCGAAGCCTTTCATGTCCTCCCTCCGAAGCCTCTTCCTCGCCTCCGTCCACCATCTCTCTAGGTCAGTGCTTCCCTGTGGCTCCTGTAACTATGAGCCCAGCCTTCTGAGACACCCAAACCACCAGACCATCTTGGCGTACGGGCACTATGTCAGGATATGGTCGACATTGTCCTCCTCCTGGAGGCATGTGGTGCAGGCATCTGGGTGGTCCTGTAGCCCATGTCGAGCCCTCCTATCCGACGTCCACAACCTCCTTCTTAGCGCCAGCTATCCGAAGATTTTGCACTTAAGGGGGGCAAAAGACTTCCAAATCGGCTTAGCCATGCTCCAAGTTAGCCTCCCCATGCAGAGCATGTTGTATGTCTCTTTTGTGGAATACCTGTCAGACGCCGATCCTTTCCAAGTAATGAGATCCGGACTATTGTCCTCACGTGGCACTCTTCCTATCTCTTCCCAGAGCACGGTACATTACTGTCGTCGTGGTGAACAGACAGATGCCATAGGATGGCTTGAGTTGGGGCCGAATGGACGCTAGAGGATTCGGGGGAGGGTTTGTGATTAGATGGGATGAACTTCCGGATGGTTCCCTCAAGAACTTAGCCAAGGCTAGAGGTTGAAGAAGGAAGACACAAGGAAGAACTCGCTCTAGATCATCTTCTTTATTGATCTTCACAGGTTACAAGTTTCTCAGTACAAGTGTTCGTCGCCCGTGAAGAGGGCTGCCCCCTCTCCTTATATAGGGGAGAGGGTGGCTTACAAGGCAAGAAACCCTAATGGCATCTTTGACTAGACAAACTACTTTACAAAGCTACTTTAATCATAGATGACACCGGGGTCTCCTTTAATCAGGGAGGCCGACGTCCTCCGGCTTCTTTGATCGTCACCCTCCTCTTTATCGTCAGCCCTTCGTTTAAAGCTACTTTGCTTAGCTCATCTTTGTCTTTTAGCTCTGGAGAGGATCTTTCACCAGTCCTGCCGACTTGCTCTTCCTTCCGGTAGCCCGGTATCTTCTTTACCCGGTTCCGGCATACCCCTCTTGGGGATACCGGCTTGGCCTCTGATACGTCTCCGACGTATCGATAATTTCTTATGTTCCATGCCATATTATTGATGATACCTACATGTTTTATGCACACTTTATGTCATATTTATGCGTTTTATGGAACTAACCTATTAACAAGATGCCGAAGTGCCAGTCCCTATTTTCTGCTGTTTTTGGTTTCAGAAATCCTAGTAACGAAATATTCTCGGAATCGGACGAAATCAAGACCCAGGTTCCTATTTTTCCCGGAACCCTCCAGAACACCCGAGAGCCGCCAGAGGGAAGCCCTGGGGGCCCCACACCACACCCTGGCGCGGCCAGAGGGGGGGCCGCGCCGCCCTATGGTGTGGTGGTCCCAGGCCCCCTCCGAGGCTGCCCTTCCGCCTATTTAAAGCCTCCGTCGTGAAAACCCTATTACGAAGGACGAAACCCATAGAAACCTTCCAGAGCCGCCGCCATCGCGAAGCCAAGATCTGGGGGACAGGAGTCTCTGTTCCGGCACCCTGCCGGAGCGGGGAAGTGCCCCGAAGGCTTCTCCATCGACACCGCTGCCATCTCCACCGCCATCTTCATCACCGTTGCTGCTCCCATGAGGAGGGAGTAGTTCTCCATCGAGGCTCGGGGCTGTACCGGTAGCTATGTGGTTCATCTCTCTCCTATGTACTTCAATACAATAATCTCATGAGCTGCCTTACATGATTGAGATTCATATGATGATGCTTGTAATCTAGATGTCACTATGCTAGTCAAGTGAGTTTTACTTATGTGATCTCCGGAGACTCCTTGTCCCACGTGTGTAAAGGTGACGAGTGTGTGCACCGTGTGGGTCTCTTAGGCTATATTTCACGAATACTTACTCACTCGTTATGAATGGCGTAGTGAAGTGCTTATTTATATCTCTTTATGATTGCAATGTGTTTTGTATCACAATTTATCTATGTGCTACTCTAGCAATGTTATTAAAGTAGTTTTATTCCTCCTGCACGGTGTAATGGTGGCAGTGTGTGCATCCGTGTTAGTACTTGGCGTATGCTATGATCATGATCTCTTGTAGATTGTGAAGTTAACTATTGCTATGATAGTATTGATGTGATCTATTCCTCCTACATAGCGTGAAGGTGACAGAGTGTGCATGCTATGTTAGTACTTGGTTTAGTCGTGTTGATCTTTCATGCACTCTAAGGTTATTTAAATATGAACATTGAATTGTGGAGCTTGTTAACTCCGGCATTGAGGGTTCGTGTAATCCTACGCAATGTGTTCATCATCCAACAAGAGAGTGTAGAGTATGCATCTATCTATTCTGTTATGTGATCAAAGTTGAGAGTGTCCACTAGTGAAAGTCTATTCCCTAGGCCTTGTTCCTAAATATCGCTATCGCTGCTTGTTTACTTGTTTTATCGCGTTACTATCGCTACCATATTACCACCATCAACCACACGCCAGCAAGCTATTTTCTCGGCGCCATTACTACTCGCTCATATTCATTCATACCACCTCGTATTTCACTATCTCTTCGCCGAACTAGTGCACCTATTAGGTGTGTTGGGGACACAAGAGATTTCTTGCTTTGTGGTTGCAGGGTTGCATGAGAGGGATATCTTTGACCTCTTCCTCCCTGAGTTCGATAAACCTTGGATGATCCACTTAAGGGAAACTTTCTGCTGTTCTACAAACCTCTGCTCTTGGAGGCCCAACACTGTCTACAAGAATAGAAGCTCCCGTAGACATCAAGCACTTTTCTGGCGCCGTTGCCGGGGAACGAAGGAAAGCTACACCATTTCCTCCCTCGTCAACCACGCGCCAGTTGTGGACAGCAAGCTATTTTCTGGCGCCGTTGCCGGGGAGGAAAGGTAAAAGGCACTCATACTCCGGTTCCGGGTAACAGTACTTTTCCGGCGCCATTGTGTTTGTGCTCGAAGCTATTTCCTTTAGATCCTGCAATTGCATCTTTTTGTTTCTTGTTTACACTAGTTTGGCATAATGGACAACAATGAGCTTCTTATTCTATTTCCTGATTTAAGACATGGATGGTTTGATGCGAAAATTAAAAAACCTATGGAATCTTATTTGCATGCTGGTAGTAATATTAGTATGAACGCTTTGAACACCATTGTTGATAATGATATGGAAAATGCTAAGCTTGGGGAAGCTGGTTTTCATGATATTTTTAGTCCCCCAAGCATTGAGGAGAAAAATTACTTTGATGATACTTTGCCTCCTATTTATGATGATTATAATGATAGTGGTCTTTTGGTGCCACCTACTATGGAGAGTAAATTTTGTTGTGATTATACTATGCCTCCTACACTTGATGAGAATAATAATGATAGCTACTTTGTTGAATTTGCTCCCACTTCAACTAATAAAATTGATTATGCCTATGTGGAGAGTGATAATTTTATGCATGAGACTCATGATAAGAATGCTTTATGTGATAGTTATATTGTTGAGTTTGCTCATGATGCTACTGAAAGTTATTATGAGAGAGGAAAATATGGTTGTAGAAATTTTCACGTTACTAAAATGCCTCTCTATGTGCTGAAATTTTTGAAGCTACACTTGTTTTATCTTCCTATGCTTGTTACTTTGCTCTTCATGAACTTGTTTACTTACAAGATTCCTATGCATAGGAAGCATGTTAGACTTAAATTTGTTTTGAATTTGCCTCTTGATGCTCTCTTTTGCTTCAACTACTATTTCTTGCGAGTGCATCATTAAAACCGCCGAGCCCATCTTAATGGCTATAAAGAAAGAACTTCTTGGGAGATAACCCATGTGTTATTTTGCTACAGTACTTTGTTTTATATTTGTGTCTTGGAAGTTGTTTACTACTGTAGCAACCTCTCCTTATCTTAGTTTTGTGTTTTGTTGTGCCAAGTAAAGTCTTTGATAGTAAGGTTCATACTAGATTTGGATTACTGCGCAGAAACAGATTTCTTTGCTGTCACGAATCTGGGCCTAATTCTCTGTAGGTAACTCAGAAAATTATGCCAATTTACGTGAGTGATCCTCAGATATGTATGCAACTTTCATTTAATTTGAGCATTTTCATTTGAGCAAGTCTGGTGCCATTTTAAAATTCGTCTTTACGGAATGTTCTGTTTTGACAGATTCTGCCTTTTATTTCGCATTGCTTCTTTCGCTGTGTTGGGTGGATTTCTTTGTTCCATTACCTTCCAGTAGCTTTGTGCAATGTCCAGAAGTGTTAAGAATGATTGTGTCACCTCTGAACATGTGAATTTTTGATTATGCACTAACCCTCTAATGAGTTTGTTTCGAGTTTGGTGTGGAGGAAGTTTTCAAGGGTCAAGAGAGGAGGATGATATACTATGATCAAGAAGAGTGAAGAGTCTAAGCTTGGGGATGCCCCCGTGGTTCACCCCTGCATATTTCAAGAAGACTCAAGCATCTAAGCTTGGGGATGCCCAAGGCATCCCCTTCTTCATCGACAAATTATCAGGTTCCTTCTCTTGAAACTATATTTTTATTCCGTCACATCTTATGCACTTTGCTTGGAGCGTCGGTTTGTTTTTGTTTTGTTTGAATAAAATGGATCCTAGCATTCACTTTGTGGGAGAGAGACACGCTCCGTTGTAGCATATGGACAAGTATGTCCTTAGGCTTTACTCATAGTATTCATGGCGAAGTTTCTTCATCGTTAAATTGTTATATGGTTGGAATTGGAAAATGCTACATGTAGTAACTCTAAAATGTCTTGGATAATTTGATACTTGGCAATTGTTGTGCTCATGTTTAAGCTCTTGCATCATATACCTTGCACCCATTAATGAAGAAACACTTAGAGCTTGCTAATTTGGTTTGCATATTTGGTTTCTCTAGAGTCTAGATAATATCTAGTATTGAGTTTTGAACAACAAGGAAGACGGTGTAGAGTCTTATAATGTTTACAATATGTCTTTTATGTGAGTTTTGCTGCACCGTTCATCCTTGTGTTTGTTTCAAATAACCTTGCTAGCCTAAACCTTGTATCGAGAGGGAATACTTCTCATGCATCCAAAATCCTTGAGCCAACCACTATGCCATTTGTGTCCACCATACCTACCTACTACATGGTATTTATCCGCCATTCCAAAGTAAATTGCTTGAGTGCTACCTTTAAATTCCATCATTCACCTTTGCAATATATAGCTCATGGGACAAATAGCTTAAAAACTATTGTGGTATTGAATATGTACTTATGCACTTTATCTCTTATTAAGTTGCTTGTTGTGCGATAACCATGTTTCGGGGACGCCATCAACTATTCTTTGTTGAATATCATGTGAGTTGCTATGCATGTCTGTCTTGTCTGAAGTAAGAGAGATCTACCACCTTAATGGTTGGAGCATGCATATTGTTAGAGAAGAACATTGGGCCGCTAACTAAAGCCATGATTCATGGTGGAAGTTTCAGTTTTGGACATATATCCTCAATCTCATATGAGAATAATAATTGTTGCCACATGCTTATGCATTAAAGAGGAGTCCATTATCTGTTGTCCATGTTGTCCCGGTATGGATGTCTAAGTTGAGAATAATCAAAAGCGAGAAATCCAAAATGCGAGCTTTCTCCTTAGACCTTTGTACAGGGCGGCATGGAGGTACCCCATTGTGACATTTGGTTAAAACATGTGCATTGCAAAGATCCGGTAGTCCAAGCTAATTAGGACAAGGTGCGGGCACTATTAGTATACTATGCATGAGGCTTGCAACTTATAAGATATAACTTACATAACTCATATGCTTTATTACTACCGTTGACAAAATTGTTTCATGTTTTCAAAATAAAAGCTCTAGCACAAATATAGCAATCGATGCTTTCCTCTTTGAAGGACCATTCTTTTACTTTTATGTTGAGTCAGTTCACCTATTTCTCTCCACCTCAAGAAGCAAACACTTGTGTGAACTGTGCATTGATTCTTACATACTTACATATTGCACTTGTTATATTGCTTTGCATTGACAAACTATCATTGAGATATACATGTTACAAGTTGAAAGCAACCGCTGAAACTTAATCTTCCATTGTGTTGCTTCAATGTCTTTACTTTAAATTATTGCTTTACGAGTTAACTCTTATGCAAGACTTATTGATGCTTGTCTTTAAGTACTATTCATGAAAAGTCTTTGCTTTATAATTCAGTTGTTTACTCATGTCATTACCATTGTTTTGATCGCTGCATTCATTACATATGTTTACAATATGATCAAGTTTATGATGGCATGTCACTCCAGAAATTATCTTTGTTATCATTTTACCTGCTCGGGACGAGCAGAACTAAGCTTGGGGATGCTGATACGTCTCCGACGTATCGATAATTTCTTATGTTCCATGCCATATTATTGATGATACCTACATGTTTTATGCACACTTTATGTCATATTTATGCGTTTTCTGGAACTAACCTATTAACAAGATGCCGAAGTGCCGGTCCCGTTTTTCGCTGTTTTTGGTTTCGAAATCCTAGTAACGAAATATTCTCGGAATCGGACGAAATCAAGACCCGGGTTCCTATTTTTCCCGGAACCCTCCGAACACCCGAGAGCCGCCGGAGGGAAGCCACGGGGGCCCCACACCACACCCTGGCGCGGCCAGAGGGGGGGCCGCGCCGCCCTATGGTGTGGTGGCCCCAGGCCCTCTCCGAGGCTGCCCTTCCGCCTATTTAAAGCCTCCGTCGCGAAAACCCTATTACGAAGGAAGAAACCCATAGAAACCTTCCAGAGCCGCCGCCATCGCGAAGCCAAGATCTGGGGGACAAGAGTCTCTGTTCCGGCACCCTGCCGGAGCGGGGAAGTGCCCCCGGAAGGCTTCTCCATCGACACCGCTGCCATCTCCACCGCCATCTTCATCACCGCTGCTGCTCCCATGAGGAGGGAGTAGTTCTCCATCGAGGCTCGGGGCTGTACCGGTAGCTATGTGGTTCATCTCTCTCCTATGTACTTCAATACAATAATCTCATGAGCTGCCTTACATGATTGAGATTCATATGATGATGCTTGTAATCTAGATGTCACTATGCTAGTCAAGTGAATTTTACATATGTGATCTCCGGAGACTCCTTGTCCCACGTGTGTAAAGGTGACGAGTGTGTGCACCGTGTGGGTCTCTTAGGCTATATTTCACGAATACTTACTCACCGTTATGAATGGCGTAGTGAAGTGCTTATTTATATCTCTTTATGATTGCAATGTGTTTTGTATCACAATTTATCTATGTGCTACTCTAGCAATGTTATTAAAGTAGTTTTATTCCTCCTGCACGGTGTAATGGTGACAGTGTGTGCATCCGTGTTAGTACTTGGCGTATGCTATGATCATGATCTCTTGTAGATTGTGAAGTTAACTATTGCTATGATAGTATTGATGTGATCTATTCCTCCTACATAGCGTGAAGGTGACGAGTGTGCATGCTATGTTAGTACTTGGTTTAGTCGTGTTGATCTTTCATGCACTCTAAGGTTATTTAAATATGAACATTGAATTGTGGAGCTTGTTAACTCCGGCATTGAGGGTTCGTGTAATCCTACGCAATGTGTTCATCATCCAACAAGAGAGTGTAGAGTATGCATCTATCTATTCTGTTATGTGATCAAAGTTGAGAGTGTCCACTAGTGAAAGTCTATTCCCTAGGCCTTGTTCCTAAATATCGCTATCGCTGCATGTTTACTCGTTTTACTCTGCGTTACTACTGCTACCATATTACCACCATCAACCACACGCCAGCAAGCTATTTTCTGGCGCCATTACTACAGCTCATATTCATTCATACCACCTGTATTTCACTATCTCTTCGCCGAACTAGTGCACCTATTAGGTGTGTTGGGGACACAAGAGATTTCTTGCTTTGTGGTTGCAGGGTTGCATGAGAGGGATATCTTCGACCTCTTCCTCCCTGAGTTCGATAAACCTTGGGTGATCCACTTAAGGGAAACTTGCTGCTGTTCTACAAACCTCTGCTCTTGGAGGCCCAACACTGTCTACAAGAATAGAAGCTCCCGTAGACATCAGCCTCACTTAGCCAAACTCTTATCTTTGTGCTCCGGTATGAACATTAAACCGGTATCTTGATGGCCAAAACCATCCGGTTTGGCATGCCTTTGGCATACCGGGGGTTATCCCCCCAACATTAGTCCCCGAAGCTGGTATAGTCTGGCGGATTCTATCCAACAGACCATGCCAGGTTCTCACATTTTGGATACCGGTTTAATCTATCCGGCGCTTAGCTTGGATCCGGCATCTTTGCCCGGACTCACACTTTCTCTTTGCAAGGAATTTTCCGGTATCTTACCCTCCGGTATCTCAGTCATTAAACACTTCCTTGGCGAAGTCGAGAATATCTCGGGCCCCGCACCTGTCAGTGACATGCGCACTGCGACTGACGCGTCAGTGTCAGGGGTCACTTCCCTTCGGCTTCCGCGCGCATATTAATTGCCTCACAGCGGATCCCAACCACCGTTCCGGATCCGTGTGCACCTCCTTGCGGCCTTCTGTTTCTTCGCGTGTATCGCTGCGCCACGTGGCGGCCCGTGGAGCGAACCGTCACGGCCCGCGGACCGAACCGCTGTGGCCCGGCGGTTTTTTGCCCACTTCTCTCTCTTCCTTTATAAGGCAAAACCGCCCCCTTCTTCTTCTTCTTCTCGCATTCCCCACTTCTTCGCGCACAGTGCTCCTTGCACTCTGCACCTCCGCCGCTTCGTTCGCTGCTCGAGCTCCGCCGCCCGGCGAATCTCCGCTACTGCTCCGCCGGACGTCGCCGAACTTCACCGCGCGAAGAACCTCCGCGGTGCTCCTCTTGCGGTTGCGGCATTGGCGGTTCCTCGAGCTCTTCCTCGCCTCGCCGTCGACGGACCTCCTCACCAACCTCAAGCTCGCCATTTCACCGGCGAGCCACTTCCTCTGCGACTCCACCGCCTCAGGTTAGGCTCAATCTGCGTTTGCCCCTCTCTCTTGCTTTCCAGATCTTGAGTTGGTAGTGTATTTACTTCTCCTTTTCTTTTGCTTTTTCTCTTACTCGTAGATCTTCGCGCGGGGGTAGATTGTGGGATTCGTGTTTCTCTTCATCGAATTTTATGTCTAGTGAGGGGTCTTCCTCTGCCTCTTCTTCTACCTCCTCTTCCGCTAGCCGGCGTAGCCAATCCTCCGACGGACTAACCGCCGATCTTGCCCAGATGGACATTGATTCCGGTAGCGACCAAGAAACCGGTAGCTCTGGCCAAACTTCCGGCGCAGACTCCGCCGGTATCACACGCGGGGCCTGGATGGGCTCCAATGTCAGTCAGTACGAAATCGACTGGCTTTACCGGTCCAGGAGGATTCCGGAGGGAGTATCCTGCCGGCTTCCTGGCGACGAGATTGAACCGGCGCCTAGGCCCGGTGAACACGTCGTTTTTCTTGCTCACTTCGAGCGCGGCTTCGGCCTTCCCGTCTCTGACTTTTTCCGGAGTTTTCTTGATTTTTATCAACTTCAACCTCACCATCTTCCCGGCAACGCCGTTTTCTACCTCTCTTGCTATGCCACCTTTATGGAGGCCTATATCGGCATTCGTCCCACTCGCGAGACGTTTGCCCGTTTCTTTGCTCTTCGGATCAATTCCGTTCAGGGCAAGGAGATCCCTAAACCCAAACCTCCCGTACAATGCGGGTCTTGCATCATCGGCTCCCGCCAAGGGAGCCCTTTCTTCAAGTTTACCGGTCTCGAGTCATGCCGGCTATGGCAAGGGACCTTCTTCTACGTGAAGAACAATGGCGCCGCAGATCTCATCGATCTGCCGCCTTTTAATCCGGCGCCGCCCACGAGGGCCAACTGGAGCTACAACCCGAAGGAATCTCACATAGAGACCAACCGGGTTATACGCTTCATGAAGCAGCTGATGAAGGATACTGACATCTGCTCCGATGATATTATCCGCGCCTTCATCTCGCGCCGGGTGCTTCCTCTTAAACGCCGCATGCATAAGATGAGCGAGATGTACGGTCCTGGTGATCCTACCAAGATCACCGGACTCCCTCTCAGCAAGAAGGACATTGTCCTCAAGGCTAAGCAGATCTGCCAGACTGCCATGCCGGAAGATTGGGAATGGGGCCTCCGGCCCCTCAGTTCCACTAATCCTCCGACCCAAGAAGTAAGAAATTACGCAACTCGGGTCGGTTTACCGGCAACTTTTACATTGTGACCAACCCTTTTTTCTTTTGCTTTTAGGCCAAGGACCGCTTCCCCCGCATCGACTCAGACCGGCGAGGCCCTTGCCGGAAGCGTGCTCTGGACAAGTTCGACCCGGACCCCTTCATTCATTGGCAGGACCTGAAGATGGGCCGGACTCCAGCCTCGCGCCTCGGCAGATCTCCACCGGAACCAGCCGGTTTGTCTGATGACCTGAACTTGCTTGAGGTAGCTCTTCTTTTTGATCTCTCATATTTTTCTGTCACTGCTCTTCTGTAGATGTTCCCTCAGCCAACATTAACCCACAGGTCCACGAGCACGTTCCTCCCCTGCAGGCCGAGGCAGGCCACGAGTTCGTGGAGAAACTCATGGCCCAAAGCCAAAAGAACAAGGCTCCGGCCTCTGACGCCGGTTCAAGCCAGGCTCCTCCCGCCAAACGCTCCCGGACGGAAGTCATTGGGGGAAAGCAGGTTGGCACTAAGCGCTACAAGCATAAGCAGATGCCGGTTTCTTCCGGGTAAGTTCCTTATTTCTCTTTTTGTTTGTTTTGTTCTTATCAAGTTCTTTTCCGGTTGCTTTTTTCCAACCCTTCCCTTTTCTCTCTTTCAGTCCCGCGCTCAAGCTTGGCTCCAAGCCTGAGGGTTCTACCGGCTCCGCAAGGACCTCAACTCCTCCTCCTCACTCAAGCCCGGCACCATCTGGTGCCGGCAACGCCTCTGCCTCCCCTTCGGGAGGCACTACAAGTTCGGGGCGCGCGGCCCCTACACCTCCTGATCACCGCGCGGAGGAGGATCTCATCTCCCCTCCTGAGACCCAAGACACCGGCGCCAGCAACATCGGCGTCGACGATGAAACTGCCGGGCAGGCGGAACCTCTGGTTCCTCCTGCCCCGAAGAAGAAGAAGAAGAAGCAGCCAAGCTCTTCCCCCACCAAGGCCGCGCCGGATACTTCCGCGCCGACCTCCTCTGCACCGCACCCGGAAGCTCCTACTCTTGAGCCTACCGGGACTACTCCAACACCACCGTCAAGCCAAGGACCTTCCGCGGCCAAGCCGATGCCGCCGCCAGAAACCCCCAAGATCACCAAGTTCCTCAAGCTAGGGGCTTCTCGGGGCAAGGCCGTGGAGGGCAGCGCCTCAGCCGGCTCGCAGCCTCTGGTGCTGCACGTCGGCCCTGCCGCTGCAGCGGTCCAAGAAAAACCTTCCGGCCTTCTAGGCCGGATCGTTGAGCTGAAGCGCGAGGGCCGGGACCTGGGGCACCTTCTCCCTTATGCCCAGAAATGGAACGATGCGGATATCTCTGCATCCACCCGCGGCTTGGGGAAGGACCGCCTTCCGGCACCAGACCCTGCTGGGCCCCGGTCCACTGAAGAACACTTCATGCGGCTGAAGCGCGCCGTGAAGGAGTTCGACAGTGCGTGGTACGACGCCACCAGCAACGTGCTGGTAAGTTTCCCCAACCTCTTTGCAACTTTTTGTCGATGCCGGTTTCTTTCTTTCCGGATCTTGTCTATCCTCCCAGTCCCCGAGTTTCGTGTTTAGAGCATAGCTCTTAGCGCGAAACTTAACTAGAAACGCGCGAAACCGGCATAGCCAGTCCCCGAGTTTCGGGTTAAGATCTTTACTCTTAGCGCGAAACTGAACTAGAAACGCGCGAAACCGGCATAGCCAGTCCCCGAGTTTTGGGTTAATAACATAGTTTCTTTCTTTCTCACAACTATCTTCCTTTGAACAGAGCACCGCGGATGCCCGGAAGCAGCTCTTCGAAGAGCTTCTGTGGGAGCACCGGGACCTTGCCGAGGCCCACAGCCACTGCCAAGGTTTGTTTCCTGTCTTTTCCTCCGGCATCTTTTTACCGGAATGTTTTCTTCTTTAACACTTACGAATCTTTTGTTCAACAGCTGTCCCGGAAGCTACCCTTGAGGTCCTCAAGGCCCAGATTGCCACTCTCCAAGGTGTCACTTTTTCTTTTCCGGTTAACTCGTTCTTTTTTCATTTTATCAACTGCAACTTTGCTAACACTTTTCTTTCCGGTGCTTAGGCGAAAAGGAGCAGCTCATCCGGCAGCATCAGGAGGTCCTGAGCGCCCAGAAAACCAGCTACAAGGAGCTCAAGGAACAGGCGATGCAGGCCGCGCTCCAGCATGAGCAAGATCTAAAGGACGCCAAGGCCGCAGCCGAGGCCAGGCTGGCGGAGGTTGTGGATGATTCCACGAACTCCAATGTGGTGCTTAGGACTGAGCTGGAGGAGGAGAGGAAGGCACGGAAAGCGGCGGAGCATCATATTGAAGTCATGACCACTGACCATAAGGAATATGATCGGTTGGCCATGCAGATTGACGCGCTGGCTCTCCGTAAGTTCTTGCCTTGTCCCCTCTGTTGCTTACAAGCTTTTTCTTTTTGAAAATGTATCTGTGTTCTTTTCCTTCCGGTAGATTGTTTTCCGGTATCTTGCGCTTATGCTTTTCCCTTCTTCTTGTAGAACACTTCCCGGACTCTCAGGCACACGCGGTGAAAAAGGTGATGGAGGATCGGGTGGCGCGGGAGTTTCCCAACATGGACGCGCACTGGGACGGGTACGACTATCTGGTCGCCCTTTCCGCTCGAGTCCAACACATGCGGTCAGTGGACCAGCTCCTTGTCGATCTACCGGACGCCGCCATCCAAATTTTCAAGGTGCTGTGGCCTGAAGAAGCTATGCCAGCCAACATCACCCTCACCGCCAGCCGGCTCAAGGAGGCAGGGCGCCGGATTCGTGAGTGGCAGTGCTCCGCAGCTCGTGCTGGAGCTGACACCGCGCTGCGCTCCGCGTGCTCCTGGTACCCGGACTTGGACCTGGATGCACTCTAAAGCGTGCGCCAAGATGCTCCAACCGACGTGGACCCGATTCTTACCGCGAAGCGACAGGATCGGGCCTACCGGCTCGCTGAGTACGCCCAGGTCCGCACCTTCATCCCTCCCCCTCCTGAAGTCAAGGACTACCTCAGCGACGAGGAGGAAGATGAAGATGAGGGTGCCGAGGACGTGCTGCCGGAAGCTCCCGAGGCCAACGCTGCTCCCCCTGAAGCCCCTGTTGCCTGAACATTTGCTGTGACAACAAGTTTATCTGCTCCTGCTTGCTTGATAACAAAACTTGTTAAATTCTACCCCGGTATGCCGGGGTTTATGATGTAAGCTAAAACTCATCCTTTTGGTTGCGGTACAACAGTTTATGCCGGTGTCTTGCACATCGGTAACTTATTAAGCTATGTTGGTTTGCTACTTAGCACTTTGCTTATCGTTTCAATTTTTGTCTTGCACTGCAATGATTCCGAAATTGTTTCCGCATCCAATTCGATGCACACTTGGCTCTTTTGCTTTGGCTCTGCCTACCTTCTCTGGGCGTTTTTGGCGTATGAGCACAAAGTTCTTTTACCAAGCAAGCACTTTCTTGAACTTAGAAATAACTCAAAATTTTTGCAAAAAACCGGTATAACCGGGGTTAGTTAAATTTTTCCGGATTGTTCTTTCCCGCTCTCCCTCTTCGCAGTTCATGTGCTTATCCCCTACTGGTTTATCTTGCTTGCCATGAAGCCGGGTTGCGGACAGCAGCAGAGTCGAAGACTCCGGTAGGGTTTAGCACACTACTAAACCGAAAAGAAAAAACGTTCAATAAGCAACCGGTAAACTGAAAAAATAAACAAGTTACATGCAACTTTATTAAGGGTAGTCCCCGAGACTCATTCGAGGTTCCGATATCTTTTATTCATAGCAAATAAGGTACAAAAAGGAACTTCTTACACCACAACTTCAAGAGTAGAAAGGACGCAACAGAGCTACATTCCACGGACGCTTGGTTTCCTCTCCGGACCTGTCCGCCTTTCCTTTCTTCCATTCCTGTGCATCAATCAGGTAGTAGGCATCATTGTGGAGCGCCTTGCTCACAATGAAAGGCCCTTCCCACGGAGGGGAAAGCTTGTGCCGGCCTTCAGTGCGCTGCACTAGGCGTAGCACCAGGTCTCCTTCCCGGAATACCCTCGGGTTAACCTTCCGGCTGTGATAGCGTCTGAGGTTTTGCTGGTAAATGGTTGTTCTTGCCAAAGCTAGTTCTCTTGCTTCTTCTAGCAAGTCCACATCGTTTTCTCGGGCCTCTTTTACCTCTTCTTCGGTATAGAGTTGCACCCTTGGTGAATCATGGAGAATGTCGGTTGGTATGACCGCTTCTGCTTGATACGTCTCCAACGTATCGATAATTTCTTGTGTTCCATGCCACATTATTGATGTTATCTACATGTTTTATGCACACTTTATATCATATTCGTGCATTTTCTGGAACTAACCTATTAACAAGATGCCGAAGTGACGCTTGCTCGTTTTCTCGCTGTTTTTGGTTTCAGAAATCCTAGTAAAGAAATATTCTCGGAATTGGACGAAATAAAAGCCCGGAGGCCTATTTTCTCACGAAGCTTCCGGAAGACCGAAGACGAGACGAAGAGGGGCCACGGGGTGGCCAAACCCTAGGGCGGCGCGGCCCCCTTGGCCGCGCCGGCCCGTGGTGTGGGCCCCCGTGCCGCCTCTTGACTTGCCCTTCCGCCTACAAATAGCCTCCGTGACGAAACCCCCAGTACCGAGAGCCACGATACGGAAAACATTACCGAGACGCCGTCGCCGCCGATCCCATCTCGGGGGATCCTGGAGATCGCCTCCGGCACCCTGCCGGAGAGGGGAATCATCTCCCGGAGGACTCTACGCCGCCATGGTCGCCTCCGGTGTGATGTGTGAGTAGTCTACCCCCGGACTATGGGTCCATAGCAGTAGCTAGATGGTTGTCTTCTCCCCATTGTGCTATCATTGTCGGATCTTGTGAGCTGCCTATCATGATCAAGATCATCTATATGTAATTCTATATGTTGCGTTTGTTGGGATCCGATGAATAGAGAATACTTGTTATGTTGATTATCAAAGTTATACATGTGTTGTTTATGATCTTGCATGCTCTCCGTTATTAGTAGATGCTCTGGCCAAGTAGATGCTTTTAACTCCAAGAGGGAGTACTTATGCTCGATAGTGGGTTCATGCCTCGCATTGACACTGGGACGAGTGACGTAAAGTTCTAAGGTTGTGTTGTGCTTGTTGCCACTAGGGATAAAACATTGATGCTATGTCTAAGGATGTAGTTGTTGATTACATTACGCACCATACTTAATGCAATTGTCTGTTGTTTGCAACTTAATACTGGAGGGGGTTCGGATGATAACCTCGAAGGTGGACTTTTTAGGCATAGATGCAGTTGGATGGCGGTCTATGTACTTTGTCGTAATGCCCAATTAAATCTCACTATACTCATCATGATATGTATGTGCATTGTCATGCTCTCTTTATTTGTCAATTGCCCAACTGTAATTTGTTCACCCAACATGCTCGTTCGTCTTATGGGAGAGACACCTCTAGTGAACCGTGGACCCCGGTCCATTCTTTAATACTGAAATACAAATCTACTCGCAATACTTGTTTTACCGTTTTCTCTGCAAACAATCATCTTCCACACAATACGGTTAATCCTTTGTTACAGCAAGCCGGTGAGATTGACAACCTCACTGTTTCGTTGGGGCAAAGTAGTTTGGTTGTGTTGTGCAGGTTCCACGTTGGCGCCGGAATCTCCGGTGTTGCGCCGCACTACATCCCGCCGTCATCAACCTTCAACGTGCTTCTTGGCTCCTCCTGGTTCGATAAACCTTGGTTTCTTTTCGAGGGAAAACTTGCTGCCGTGCTCATCATACCTTCCTCTTGGGGTTGCCCAACGAACGTGTGAAATACACGCCATCAAGCATATTTTCCGGCGCCGTTGCCGGGAACCGAAGAAAAGCTACACCACAAAGATTTCTAACTCCCACGTCAACTACGCGCCAGCATATTTTCTGGCGCCGTTGCCGGGGAGATCAAGACACGCTGCAAGGGGAGTTTCCACTTCTCAATCTCTTTACTTTGTTTTTGTCTTGCTTTATTTTATTTACTACTTTGTTTGCTGCATTATATCAAAATACAAAAAAATTAGTTGCTAGTTTTACTTTATTTGCTATCTTGTTTGCTATATTGAAAACACAAAAAAATTAGTTTACTTGCATTTACTTTATCTAGTTTACTTTTAGTTACTTTTGTTACCATGTCTAGCTCTGAACCTGTTACTTCTTTGCCTGAAGAATTAGTCTTTACTTTTAAACAAGGGGATGAGGAGAGTTTTAAGGATGCCTGGTCTAGAATTTTTACTTCTTATCGTAAAACTGAACCTCAAATGACTCTAAGTTTGCTCCTTAGCAATTTTTATTTTGGTCTTATGGTTCGCTATAGATATGCTTTGGATACTTTAGTGGGAGGAGATTTCCTTCATTGCAATGGGGATCAAGCTTTTAATGCCATAAAGAAGTTGGTTGCATCATATGATTCAGCTAATAACTTTGATTCAGTCCTCGCTAGCATATATAGTAGATTAAATACTCTGGAGATAAGTACATCTCGCTTGAATGATAACTATTGCCACGTTCGTAATCGTCTTGAACAAGTCTTAGTGAACTCTAAACTCTCATTGTGGGATCCTTCGTTAAAATTGTTATCGGTGATCGAACCCTCCATGCCTATTGTGATATTATGTATGAATTTTGCATTATGCCTGAAAGTATTTATAAATCTTTGAAACTTTGGGGAGTTGAGGAAGGAGGAGAAAAGATAACTCTCATTGATAACTCTACTATAATCCCTAAAGGAATAGCTGCAGGTGTGCATACAACTATTTGTGGAAGAACAATATCTATTGATTATCTTGTTGTTGAAACAGGAAAACTCACACTCGGAAGATCCCTGCTGAAACTATTGGGAGCAGTCATTGATGTTGGAGAAGGCACTTTGAAATTCACCTCTATACCGGGAGAAACTCGTATATTTCCTAAACCAAAGGGAAAGAAAAACAATAAGAAAGGTAAGGGTAAAGCCCAAGGTAATGTTGATGCACCATCCTTCGATAATACGTGATACACACTTTCTGCGCCTAGCTGAAAGGCGTTAAAGAAAAGCGCTTATGGGAGACAACCCATGTTTTTACCTACAGTACTTTGTTTTTATTTTGTGTCTTGGAAGTTGTTTACTACTGTAGCAACCTCTCCTTATCTTAGTTTTGAGTTTTGTTGTGCCAAGTTAAGCCGTTGATAGAAAAGTGAGTACTAGATTTGGATTACTGCGCAGTTCCAGATTTCTTTGCTGTCACGAATCTGAGCCCACTGCCCTGCAGGAAGCTCAGAAAATTATGCCAATTTACGTGCATGATCCTCAGATATGTACGCAACTTTCATTCAATTTGAGAATTTTCATTTGAGCAAGTCTGGTGCCATTTTAAAATTCGTCAATACGAACTGTTCTGTTTTGACAGATTCTGCCTTTTATTTCGCATTGCCTCTTTCGCTATGTTGGATGAATTTCTTTGATCCACTAATGTCCAGTAGCATTATGCAATGTCCAGAAGTGTTAAGAATGATTGTGTCACCTCTGAATATGTCAATTTATATTGTGCACTAACCCTCTAATGAGTTGTTTCGAGTTTGGTGTGGAGGAAGTTTTCAAGGATCAAGAGAGGAGTATGATGCAACATGATCAAGGAGAGTGAAAGCTCTAAGCTTGGGGATGCACCCGGTGGTTCACCCCTGCATATATCAAGAAGACTCAAGCGTCTAAGCTTGGGGATGCCCAAGGCATCCCCTTCTTCATCAACAAATTATCAGGTTCCTCCCCCGAAACTACATTTTTATTCGGCCACATCTTATGTGCTTTTTCTTGGAGCGTCGGTTTGTTTTTGTTTTTGTTTTGTTTGAATAAAATGGATCCTAGCATTCACTTTATGGGAGAGATACACACTCCGCTGTAGCATATGGACAAATATGTCCTTGGTTTCTACTCATAGTATTCATGGCGAAGTTTCTCCTGCGTTAAATTGTTATATGGTTGGAATTGGAAAATGATACATGTAGTAATTGCTATAATGTCTTGGGTAATGTGATACTTGGCAATTGTTGTGCTCATGCTTAAGCTCTTGCATCATATGCTTTGCACCCATTAATGAAGAAATACATAGAGCATGCTAAAATTTGGTTTGCATATTTGGTTTCTCTAAAGTCTAGATAATTTCTAGTTTTGAGTTTGAACAACAAGGAAGACGGTGTAGAGTCTTATAATACTTTCAATATGTCTTTTATGTGAGTTTTGCTGCACCGGTTCATCCTTGTGTTTGTTTCAAATAAGCCTTGCTAGCCTAAACCTTGTATCGAGAGGGAATACTTCTCATGCATCCAAAATACTTGAGCCAACCACTATGCCATTTGTGTCCACCATACCTACCTACTACATGGTATTTTCCAGCCATTCCAAAGTAAATTGCTTGAGTGCTACCTTTAAAATTCCATCATTCACCTTTGCAATATATAGCTCATGGGACAAATAGCTTAAAAACTATTGTGGTATTGAATATGTAATTATGCACTTTATCTCTTATTAAGTTGCTTGTTGTGCGATAACCATGTTTACTCGGGGAACGCCATCAACTCATTGTTGAATTTCATGTGAGTTGCTATGCATGTTCGTCTTGTCCGAAGTAAGGGCGATCTACACCGAGTTGAATGGTTTGAGCATGCATATTGTGAGAGAAGAACATTGGGCCGCTAACTAAAGCCATGATTCATGGTGGAAGTTTCAGTTTTGGACAAACATCCTCAAATCTCTAATGAGAAAAGAATTAATTGTTGTTGAATGCTTAAAGCATTAAAAGAGGAGTCCATTATCTGTTGTCTATGTTGTCCCGGTATGGATGTCTAAGTTGAGAATAATCAAAAGCGAGAAATCCAAATGCGAGCTTTCTCCTTAGACCTTTGTACAAGGCGGCATAGAGGTACCCCTTTGTGAAACTTGGTTAAAGCATATGTATTGCGGTGATAATCCGGGTAGTCCAAGCTAATTAGGACAAGGTGCGAGCACTATTAGTATACTATGCATGAGGCTTGCAACTTATAAGATATAATTTACATGATGCATATGCTTTATTACTACCGTTGACAAAATTGTTTCATGTTTTCAAAATCAAAGCTCTAGCACAAATATAGCAATCGATGCTTTTCCTCTATGAGGACCATTCTTTTACTTTCAATGTTGAGTCAGTTCACCTATTTCTATCCACCTCAAGAAGCAAACACTTGTGTGAACTCGTGCATTGATTCTTACATACTTGCTTATTGCACTTATTATATTACTCTATGTTGACAATATCCATGAGATATATATGTTACAAGTTGAAAGCAACCGCTGAAACTTAATCTTCTTTTGTGTTGCTTCAATACCTTTACTTTGAATTATTGCTTTATGAGTTAACTCTTATGCAAGACTTATTGATGCTTGTCTTGAAGTGCTATTCATGAAAAGTCTTTGCTTTATGATTCACTTGTTTACTCATGTCATACACATTGTTTTGATCGCTGCACTCACTACATATGCTTTACAAATAGTATGATCAAGTTTATGATGGCATGTCACTCCGAAATTATCTTTGTTATCGTTTTACCTGCTCGGGACGAGCAGTAACTAAGCTGGGGATGCTGATACGTCTCCAACGTATCGATAATTTCTTGTGTTCCATGCCACATTATTGATGTTATCTACATGTTTTATGCACACTTTATATCATATTCGTGCATTTTCTAGAACTAACCTATTAACAAGATGCCGAAGTGCCGATTCGTTGTTTTCTCGCTGTTTTTGGTTTCAGAAATCCTAGTAAAGAAATATTCTCGGAATTGGACGAAATAAAAGCCCAGAGGCCTATTTTCTCACGAAGCTTCCAGAAGACCGAAGACGAGACGAAGAGGGGCCACGGGGTGGCCAAACCCTAGGGCGGCGCGGCCCCCCCCTTGGCCGCGCCGGCCTGTGGTGTGGGCCCCCCGTGCCGCCTCTTGACTTGCCCTTCCGCCTACAAATAGCCTCCGTGACGAAACCCCCAGTACCGAGAGCCACGATACGGAAAACATTACAGAGACGCCGTCGCCGCCGATCCCATCTCGGGGGATCCCGGAGATCGCCTCCGGCACCCTGCCGGAGAGGGGAATCATCTCCCGGAGGACTCTACGCCGCCATGGTCGCCTCCGGTGTGATGTGTGAGTAGTCTACCCCTGGACTATGGGTCCATAGCAGTAGCTAGATGGTTGTCTTCTCCCCATTGTGCTATCATTGTCGGATCTTGTGAGCTGCCTATCATGATCAAGATCATCTATATGTAATTCTATATGTTGCGTTTGTTGGGATCCGATGAATAGAGAATACTTGTTATGTTGATTATCAAAGTTATACATGTGTTGTTTATGATCTTGCATGCTCTCCGTTATTAGTAGATGCTCTGGCCAAGTAGATGCTTTTAACTCCAAGAGGGAGTACTTATGCTCGATAGTGGGTTCATGCCCGCATTGACACCTGGGACGAGTGACGAAAGTTCTAAGGTTGTGTTGTGCTCGTTGCCACTAGGGATAAAACATTGATGCTATGTCTAAGGATGTAGTTGTTGATTACATTACGCACCATACTTAATGCAATTGTCCGTTGTTTGCAACTTAATACCGGAGGGGGTTCGGATGATAACCTCGAAGGTGGACTTTTTAGGCATAGATGCAGCTTGGATGGCGGTCTATGTACTTTGTCGTAATGCCCAATTAAATCTCACTATACTCATCATGATATGTATGTGCATTGTCATGCTCTCTTTATTTGTCAATTGCCCAACTGTAATTTGTTCACCCAACATGCTGTTCGTCTTATGGGAGAGACACCTCTAGTGAACTGTGGACCCCGGTCCAATTCTCTTAATACTGAAATACAAATCTGCTGTAATACTTGTTTTTACTGTTTTCTCTGCAAACAATCATCTTCCACACAATACGGTTAATCCTTTGTAACAGCAAGCCGGTGAGATTGACAACCTCACTGTTTCGTTGGGGCAAAGTAGTTTGGTTGTGTTGTGCAGGTTCCACGTTGGCGCCGGAATCTCCGGTGTTGCGCCGCACTACATCCCGCCGCCATCAACCTTCAACGTGCTTCTTGGCTCCTCCTGGTTCGATAAACCTTGGTTTCTTTCTGAGGGAAAACTTGCTGCTGTGCTCATCATACCTTCCTCTTGGGGTTGCCCAACGAACGTGTGAAATACACGCCATCACTGCTCCGTAAACCATGAAGAATGGAGTGTATCCGGTAGACCGGTTTGGAGTTGTTCTTATACTCCACAGCACTGATGGTAGCTCATCGAGCCAACACCCCGGCGATTTTTCCACCGCATCGATGAGTCTTGGTTTGATACCGGAAAGTACCAAAGCGTTTGTTCTTTCAACTTGGCCATTGCCTTGTGGGTGTGCGACTGAGCACAAATCCAACCGGATGTTGTTGTCTTCACAAAATCTTTTGAACTCACCTTGAGCAAAATTTGTGCCATTGTCGAGTGATAATGCTATGTGGGTAGCCATACCGCAAAATAACATCTTTTAAGAATTTCACCGCTGTGCGCCCATCACACTTTGCAATGGGTTTCACCTCTAGCCACTTGGTGAATTTATCCACCATAACCAAGATGTGGGTCATGTTTCCCCTTGCGGTTTTGAATGGGCCAGCCATGTCTAGGCACCAAACGGCAAACGGCCAAGTTAGCGGTATTGTTTTTAAACCGGAGGCTGGGGTATGATTTTGCTTGGCGTACCTCTGGCACCCGTTGCATTTTCTTACCAGATCCTCCGCGTTCTCCAAAGCCGTGGGCCAATAGAACCCATGCCGGAATACTTTTGCCACTAGCGCCCTTGACAAAGCGTGATGCCCACACTCCCCTCGGTGGATCTCCTCGAGCATTTCTTTTCCTTCCTCCGGTTTCACACACCTTTGGAGGACACAGGTAACACTTCTCTTGTACACCTCGCCATTGATGATGGTGTAAGCTTTGGACCTCCTCTGGATCTTTCTCGATTCATTTTCATCAACCGGCAAGGTGCCGTTGATCAGGAATTCCTTAATAGGTTCAACCCATGATGGTGCCTCCCGAACCAGGAACACTGGTGCGTCTATGTCCATGCTGTCCACTAGCATTGTTTCTTCCGGTACCGGCGCTGCAGTCCCCGAGCTTACCGGATGCGGTCCCCGAGTTTACCGGAACAGTCCCCGGGTTTCCTTCGTCGATATCCATTGGTACCACATGTGATTCCGGTACAAAAATTGACTCCGACTCCGGACTCGGCTTGATTGATGGTATTCTCAAGTGTGCCAAGGCTATTCCGGGAGGAATTTCTTGCCTAGACGAGCCCAGCTTGGACAAAGCATCCGCGGCTTCATTTTCTGCACGCGGCACATGGTGAAACTCACACCCCTCGAAGAAGCCGGATCCAGCACGATGTCCTTTGTTTCCTTTGTCGGCTTGAACGCTGGAGCGCTCAAACTTTCACTCATTGCCGCTAAGCTTAATTGTGAAGACTGAGCCAGCGCAACCGCGGTTTGCATCCTCCTTTTCTCCTCCGCGATCACCAACGATTCCGCTAGGTTTGATCCGGCAGATGCTGTTTCCAGTGAGACTTTATAGTTTCCCACCACAGTTAAGGGTCCTCGAGGTGCCGGCATCTTCATCTTGAGATATGCCGTGTGGGTCGAGGCCATGAAGGCCGCCAGTGCCGGTCTCCCCAGCAGTGCATGGTACGGACTATCTAGGTCCACCACTTCGAACTCAACGTTTTCAACCCGGCAATTGTCACGTCCTCCAAACGACACATCCACCCGGACTTTTCCAACCGGTGCGCAGGACAAACCCGGAACGATTCCGTGGAACGTTGTACGAGTAGGTTGAAGCATGTTTTCTGTTATGCCCAGCGTATGCATGGTGTGCCGGTACATTATGTTTATGCTGCTCCCATTGTCTATCAGCACCTTGCTGAACTTGACGCGAGTCGCTGGCCCTTTCATGATTGGGTCCACCACGAGAGCGTACCCACCTGGGTTCGGCATGATTCTGGGGTGATCCTTGAACGACCAGGTGAGTTCCTGATCTGACCACAGCATGTATTTTGGTACTGCCGGCATCACCGCGTTCACTTCCATGGAACGGCGACGTAGGCTTTGCTTGTCTGTCGGCTCAGTGACGAACACGACACAGCACACGTCTGGATCCTCATAGATGTTCCGGCCCAAAGGTGCCGGTGGAGGTGGTTGGCCATGGCCCTCTCCCACCTGATTGACTTGCTGATATTGCTGCCTGTTTTGCTGAGGCTGTACCCGTAAAGCATTTGCTCCGGTTAGTGGTGGTGGTGGTGGTAGTTGTTGTGGCGCAGCATATCTTGTGACGGTGGCAACATTGTGGTGCACCCTTGTGCTTGCGCATCTTTTACTGCCCCCTTCTGCATCAAGTACTTGGTCCAAGAGCAATCCTTCGTCAGGTGGTTTGACGGATAAGCCGGATTAGGCGTGTGCCACCGGCAAGGTTGGTCCATGGCGGCTTCCATGGTGTATTTTACGGGTTCTTGCCAATTCTTTTTCTGGCCCCAGGGTTTCTTTTCAACCCATTGCTTCTTAGGACCTGCCCATGGCTGCGATCCGGTTTTTTGCCTCTGACTGCCACTGGCATCAGAGTTTTCTTGCACAGCAGCAACTTGCTGCGGAGCGTTGATGTCTACGGGTGCTTTTATTCTTGTAGACAATGTTGGGCCTCCAAGAGCAGAGGTTTGTAGAACAGCAGCAAGTTTCCCTTAAGTGGATCACCCAAGGTTTATCGAACTCAGGGAGGAAGAGGTCAAAGATATCCCTCTCATGCAACCCTGCAACCACAACGCAAGAAGTCTCTTGTGTCCCCAACACACCTAATAGGTGCACTAGTTCGGCGAAGAGATAGTGAAATACAGGTGGTATGAATAAATGCGAGCAGTAGCAATGGCACCAGAAATGTGTTTTGCTGTCCAGGACTGGCGTGTGATTTATGGTGGTAATATTGCGAAGAGTATAAATGCAGTAAAACAATGAA
Organism: Lolium rigidum; assembly: GCF_022539505.1. NCBI lineage: Eukaryota > Viridiplantae > Streptophyta > Magnoliopsida > Poales > Poaceae > Lolium > Lolium rigidum. The sequence continues at coordinate 313,097,667 of NC_061508.1, read as the reverse complement.
CAAGCAGCGATAGCGATATTTAGGAACAAGGCCTAGGGATCATACTTTCACTAGTGGACACTCTCAACATTGATCACATAACAGAATAAATAGATAGATGCTAGACTCTACACCCTCTTGTTGGATGATGAACACCACTAACTGTGTAGGATTACACGAACCCTCAATGCCGGAGTTAACAAGCTCCACAATATTCAATGTTCATATTTAAATAACCTTAGAGTGCATGACAGATCAACATAACCAAACCAAGTACTAACATAGCATGCACACTGTCACCTTCACACTACGAAAGGAGGAATAGATCACATCAATACTATCATAGCAATAGTTAACTTCATAATCTACAAGAGATCACAATCATAGCCTACGCCAAGTACTACACGATGCACACACTGTCACCATTACACCGTGCGGGAGGAATAAACTACTTTAATAACATCACTAGAGTAGCACACGGATAAATTGTGATACAAAACACATTGCAATCATAAAGAGATATAAATAAGCACTTCACTATGCCATTCATAACGGCGAATAAGTATTCTGTGAAATATAGCCTAAGAGACCCACACGGTGCACACACTCGTCACCTTTACACACGTGGGACAAGGAGTCTCCGGAGATCACATAAGTAAAATCCACTTGACTAGCATAATGACATCTAGATTACAAGCATCATCATATGAATCTCAATCATGTAAGGCAGCTCATGAGATTATTGTATTGAAGTACATAGGAGAGAGATGAACCACATAGCTACCGGTACAGCCCCGAGCCTCGATGGAGAACGACTCCCTCCTCATGGGAGACAGCAGCGCTGATGAAGATGGCGGTGGTGTCGATGGAGAAGCCTTCCGGGGGCACTTCCCCGTCCCGGCGGCGTGCGGGAACGAGACTCCTGTCCCCCGGATCTTGGCTTCGCGATGGCGGCGGCTCTGGAAGGTTTTCTCTGGTTTCGTCGAACGTGATAGGGTTTTCGCGACGGAGACCTTAAGTAGGCGGAAGGGCAGCCTCGGAGGGGGCCTGGTGGGCCCACACACTAGGGGGGCGCGGCCCCCCCTCTGGCCGCGCCAGGGTGTCGTGTGGGGCCCCCAGGGCTCCCCTCTGGCGGCTCTCGGGTGTTCTGGAAGCTTCGTCCAATTATAAGACTCTGAGCGTTGATTTCGTCCAATTCCGAGAATATTTCCTTACTAGGATTTCTGGAACCAAAAACAGCAGAAAATAGGAACTGGCCCTTCAGCATCTCGTCAATAGGTTAGTTCCGGAAAACGCATAAATATGACATATAATGTGTATAAAACATGTAGATATCATCAATAATGTGGCATGGAACATAAGAAATTATCGATACGTCGGAGACGTATCAAGCGTACCTTCGATCCGGAAAATCTTCCCTTCTTTTGTTGTTCCGGTTATCCCGTTATTATTCCTGGCGCTACTGAGGCGGGTTTGCCTGTTCCGGCTCAGCTTGTACCGCCGGTTGCATTGGGTCTCCCAACGCATAGTTATCCGCCACACGTATCATTTCCGCCAAAGTTGTTGGCATATTTCGCTGCAGCCTTTGCCACAAAGGCGAACCTCGCCGGCATCCCTGGCTAAACCAAGCAATGGCTTGTGCTTCTATCACTCCTTCACAAGAGTTTCTAGTGGAGTTCCACCGGGTCAGGTAATCCCGGTCTGTTTCCTGCGGGCGCTGCGCGCACAAAGCGAGCTGCTGAGGCCTGTTTGGCCTTCGGTAGGTGCTACTGAAATTGCTCACAAAGGCTTCCTCAAAGTCCAACCAGCCGTTTATGCTTCCTGCCGGCAAGTTGTTTAGCCAGATTCTTGCCGGTCCTACCAAGAACGATGGTACAATTCTCACGGCCCAACGCCGGTTTCCTCCTCCAGCTACGCTTCCTCCGCCGCCAGCGACGTATACCGCGGTCACATAATCCGCGAGCCAATCTTCCGGCTTAGTGGTGCCATCGTATGTTTTGGTGTCACGGGGCAGCTGGAAGTTGCGAACTGGTGGCTGCTCTCTCATGATCCTAGGGCCAAAACACTTGGGACCCGGAGGACCCTCTGCATCTATCATTTCAGACAGGTACACCCTGTCCAGACGGTGCCTCGCATCCCGTTCTGGCAGGTGTCTTTCTCCTACGCGCTCTCCCAAAGGGTTCCGGTAAGCGGTGAGTCTTGTCGAGTCAGCTTCATCGTAACGTTCCGTGCATCGCGGCCCTTGCCTCGCCGGTACCTTGGTGGAGGCATCTCCTCATCATCATACGCTGCCCTTGCAGGTGGATAGTTTTGCCCGGTTTCATATTTACCTAAGCATGATTGTTTTCGGCATAGCCTCCTTTGGCGTAGCCTCGATCTCGCCCCTTGGCTTTTTCTACCGGCATCGTGTTGCCCGGCTTGTTGTTTTCCGGCAAGAACCGGATCGTACACAGTCATCTGCTGTGCGTTCATATCTTTTTCTCTCCTTCTGTCCGGATGGGGGGACGAGGCCTGCCCATGGGACTTGCTTCCGGCATTCTTTGTTGAACGCGCAGATCTTGAGGCCGCCGCCTTGTTCAGCTTAGCCAGCTGCTCAGCATTCTGCTGCTCGATAGTTTCAAGCAGCTCTCTAACACGCTCTTGCTGTTTTGCCAAAGCATCTCCGGAAAGCGATTCACATAGCACTACCGCAGCCTTAGCAGCTTTTATGGTTTTATCCGGGCTACTGTACTTAGGTTTCTCTACGATGCTAACAGATGCAGAGGTGCTTTTGCCGGCAAGAACTTCCTTACGCAAATCCTGATCTAGATTGCGAGCCTTAAGCCGGTTCTCCGGTATCCTAGCAGCATGAGCGCTAACAGAAGCAAAGCTGTGGGCTGCGTTGTACTCACGTAAGGTTAGGTTCAGCTCGCGCTGCGCCCGGACGATGTCGGCGCCGTTCGCGAGCAGCTTCTGGCGTTGTGCCTCCAGCTCCGCTTGAGCCGCTGCCGGGTCGATGTTCTGCGCGATGGGCGTTGCCAGCACGTTCATCGCCGCTTGGAGTGGTGTTGCCGGTGGTGCGGAAGATGCTCCCGCAGCGCCAGCGTCGCGCTCCAACGGAGGCTTGGCCGCACGGGTCGAAGCCGCACGACCAGCACCTTCATCCACAGCTTCTTTGCCTGCACCAACCACACCGGTCATCATTACCTCGACGCTGCCGGCAGCGCGGCCTGCACAGAGCCACCTTGGCGGGTCCGGTGCCACCAGCACCGGCGAGAGGCGCTGGCGCACGGGGACGGTGCCGAAGTAGACGCGGTGGCTGCCAAACTCGATGATGCGGCCGTTCTTGGGGAAGATGCCGCCGTTGGCGAAGCAGCCCGCGTTGTCGTTGATGAAGTCCATGGAGTAGAGGCGCTGGACGAGCGCAGACACTGTCCGCTCGCCGGCGACCTCGAGGATGCCCGCCCGAATGTGAACTCCTGCAAGCGCCACTTCATGCCCCACGGTGGGCGCCAACTGTCGTCGTGGTGAATGCATGCGGATGCCATAGGATGGCTTGAGTTGGGGCCGAATGGACGCTAGAGGATTCGGGGAGGGTTTGTGATTAGATGGGATGAACTTCCGGATGGTTCCCTCAAGAACTTAGCCAAGGCTAGAGGTTGAAGAAGGAAGACACAAGGAAGAACTCGCTCTAGATCATCTTCTTTATTGATCTTCACAGAGTTACAAGTTTCTCGAGTACAAGTGTTCGTCGCCCGTGAAGAGGGCTGCCCCCTCTCCATATATAGGGGAGAGGGTGGCTTACAAGGCAAGAAACCCTAATGGCATCTTTGACTAGACAAACTACTTTACAAAGCTACTTTAATCATAGATGACACCGGGGTCTCCTTTAATCAGGGAGGCTGACGTCCTCCGGCTTCTTTGATCGTCACCCTCCTCTTTATCGTCAGCCCTTCGTTTAAAGCTACTTTGCTTAGCTCATCTTTGTCTTCTAGCTCTGGAGAGGATCTTTGACCAGTCCTACCGACTTGCTCTTCCTTCCGGTAGCCCGGTATCTTCTTTACCCGGTTCCGGCATACCCCTCTTGGGGATACCGGCTTGGCCTCACTTAGCCAAACTCTTATCTTTGTGCTCCGGTATGAACATTAAACCGGTATCTTGATGGCCAAAACCATCCGGTTTGGCATGCCTTTGGCATACCGGGAGTTATCCCCCCAACAATTACATCCATCCATCAATGGACAACTCTCCCACCACATCAGAGAGCCAAGCATCCTCATACAAGGCATCGCGCACCTTCCTCATGTTCTTCCTTCTAGTTGGAACCAGCGCTGCCACCTCTAACGCAATCTCCTCCGCGTTCCTCCCATTTATCCATCTGTCTCTCCAGAATAAGATCGTCTCCCCATCACCTACAGCAAACTTCGCCAAGCTCTAGAACACCTCATTAGCTTCCGGATCCTTGATGGCGGGCAGCCCTTTCCACGGCCTTGAGGGGTCCGTACGACGCAACCAACACCACCTCACTCTGAGAGCTAAACCTTGCAATCTCAGGTCCTTCACTCCAAGACCTCCGAGCTGAGTGGGCTTGCATATGGTGTCCCAAGCTACCATGCATTGCCCACCATTCACCTCCTTCTTACCGGCCCAGAAAAAATCTCTCATCCACTTTACCAACTCCTCATGCACCCAAGCTGGTGCCTCTGCGACCATGAGCTGGTGTATTGGCCGCGCGCTTATCACTGATTTAATGAGAATAAGCCTCCTAGATTTCTTGATCATGCCTCTTTGCCATGCCGGTACACAGTGTATAACCTGGTCAATCAGCGGTTGCCATTCCGCTTTAGTCAGAGGCCTCAATGCTAGCTGCATGCCAAGGTACTTAATGGGAAACCCCACCACCTCGCATCCCAGCATGTCCGCAACTCTCTTGGTATCCCCCTCAAGCTCTCTGATCAGCGTGGCCGAAGTCTTCCTGTAGTTAACACGCAGCCCAGATGCCTCTCCAAACACCTGGAGAATAGCCTTTGTTGCCTCCAACTCTATGCTTAGCGGCTTACAGAATATGACCACGTCATCTGCATAAATCGAGACTCTCTGCAGCTCCGAAATCCTCGCTAGCCTGGAGAAGAGATTCCCCTCCGCAGCCTTCTTGATGACTGCCGTCAAAACCTCCATCGCCGCTACAAACAACATAGGCGAGGTGGGATCTCTTTGCCTAAGGCCTCTCACATGTACAAATATCTCTCCAGGCACTCCATTGACTAGACTCTAGTGTTCGCCGTGTTCAACAACAGAGCGACCCACTTTAGGAACCTCTCCCCAAAGCCCATGCGCCGAAGCACCTCAAACAGGAAACTCCAGGATATCAAATCAAAGGCTCTGGTGAGGTCCAGCTTGAGGAGCACTCCTGACTCCTCTGCTGGTTTATCTTCCATGCCACTTGTCTCACAAGGATGAAGTTGTCATGTAGGGCCCGTCCCCTGACAAACGCTGACTGGTTAGTGCTCACCACCTCCCCCAGTCTCCTACGGAGCCTGTTAGCCATCACTTTGCAGAACAACTTTGCAAAGCTATGCACCAGACTAATAGGGCGGAAGTCCTTTATCTCAATGGCATCCGGCTTCTTGGGGATCAAAGTGATCAGGGCTCTGTTCAGACGTGCAAAGCCACGGCCATCTCCCACGCTGAGTTTGAACAGTCCGGCAAGGATATCCCTCTTGATGATGGGCCATGCTCTCTGATAGAAGGCTCCTGTGAACCCGTCCGGTCCAGGCGCCTGGTCCGGGGGCAGGTCCTTGACCACCCCCCAAATCTCCTCCTCCGTAAACATGGCGTCCAGGTCCTGCAACTCAGCCGTGGGGATATCAAGCTCCTCCAGGTTGATAGAGTGTTCTCTCGGCTGCGCTCTCCCAAGCACCTGAAAATATGCCTCCGAAAAACCTCCACTTTCAGCCTTTGTTCCGTCACAAGCTTATCTCCGACCCTCACCGCAACAATGTGATTCTTGACTCTTCTCCCATTAGCAACTGCGTGAAATAGTGTTGTGTTGGCGTCCCCCTACTTCAGCCAGCGAATTCTTGATCTTTGTCTCGCCATAGTCCGCTCTAGTGACGCAAGGCCGAGAATAGATTGTTTATGCATTCTTCTTAACCAAAGCTCTCTGGGAGTCAAACTTCGCCTTTCCTGGGCCACATCTAGGCGTAGGATGAGGGTGTTGGTGATCGCAATGTTCAGCTTGACATTCCCCACTCTCTTTTGCCCCCAGGACTGCAGATGCTCAGCTGCATTCCGGAAAAGCGTATCCAACCTCCGAAAGGGGTCTACAATAGCTGGGTCACATACCCAAGCTTCCTTAACCGCCTCATCAAACCCCTCCAACTTGAGCCAAAAGCTCTCAAATTTGAACCTCCTTATAGGCCGAAACGCCGCATTGAGAGCAAGGTGGAGCGGCGAATGGTCCGAGACCGATGATGAAAGGCCTTGGAGGACCGAATCAAAGTGCTGCAGATCCCAATCCACCGAGACCAGCACCCTATCAATGCGTGTAAGGGTGGCTCTATCCCTCTCGTTGCTCCAAGTGTAAGTCCGGCCATGCATGTATAGGTCCTTTAGTTCATGTTCGTGCACGAAAGCCCGAAAACGCCGCATCATGGCATACATGATGTCATACCTATAACAACAAGGAATATCTAAAAAGTTTCACAAAATTTGAAATTTAGGGTGAAAATGATACCATACATTATGTTGTTTTTCGAGGTTTTGACCCGAAAATCAACAGGGTATTATAAAGGGAAATAAAAAGTTCAAAAAATGTAAAAACGAAACAATCTATCTATCTCTGTATAGAAGATCATCTGTATGAAATTTGAGGTCATTTAAAGAAGGTAGAAAAAAATTCACCTTGTTAGAAAAGTTGGTTCAGTGAGACGAAACGACATGCGCTTAAGCAAAGTGATTTTTTTAACATCTCCAAATGACCCCAAATTTACCATACATGATGCCATACGTGTAACAACAAGGAATATCTAAAAAAGTGTCAAAAAATTTTGCCTCACCGTATAGCTCTATCAAAAAGAACCTCACCATGGTGCCAGTAAAATTTTTAGTTACAAACTTTCGTATTTTACCTAACCTTCAACAGGAAACTTGTTTCAAATTCATTTTGGCGTACAAGAAACAAATCTCACCTTGATTCGAGCACCACAACCTCCAAGCGATGCCGATGCCAATATCGGCATGGTCAGAACGGCTATGCTCGCCGCCACTGCTAGGTCACCGTCGGGATGCACCCTCAATCCCGTCCCCTCATTCGATCACTGACACACCAGAGATACCGCCGAGGCCAATGCCGAACGTACATGCTTATGTCAATGCCGAACATGCACGCCACTGTGGGCACGGCCACGCCGCCCCGCTATGCTGGACGCCACAGACCACCGCGAGGTCATTCCATTCGCCACCACACTCCCCTAGGACCCATCTATACACGCCAGAAAGGAGAGACACTAGTTCTCTTTACATTGCTCGCGTTCGTGTCCGACACCGTCAGTCAAAGTGTTGAGGTAGTCGTCGATGTCCTCGATCATTTATTCTCTTCTTTGCATGGTTAAACGCATCTAGTTCATATCTATCTAATGCGTCTGGTCTCGCCTCATGCAGTTCTTTGTGGACGTCGATCTCATCTCGGCACCCCGCATGCCACCTCCTCCGTGCCGTCGTTGTAGAGCTCCGTTTAAAAATCTAATCCTACCCGTGTATTGCCCCTTGTATCAGCGTCATGGCCCCACTTGTCATTCGATATACAGAATCCCCACTCGTTCGTGTTTTGGTCAGGGATACGGCGATGCTTACGGTCAAACAAAGATGGATGGTCTGACGCGTCTTTGCGGGCTCTAGTGGAGTCAGGAGATAACGGTCGAAGTTGTTGATCCGTCGGGCAACCGGCCGTTCCAACACTTGTGAGGGTTTTAGACAAGGGCTTGGGCAAAACTAAGGAAAAACTAAGCGGTTGGGGAAAACTGAGCACAACTAAGGACACGAGGGCACGAAAATATAAATTCCTTTTTAAAATTATTTCCTTTAATACATTCCTAGTGTTTTATTCAAGAAAAAAATGAAGGTTCATGCATGTTAATTAATATAGATAATTCAAAAAAAACTCGCATCACACACACATGCATGGATTCTTGTCATATACACACATATACACACATGTTTTTGCGAAATTACATATATGTGTGCATTAGAGTACACAAAAAAAGCCACAATGAACTTCTCGGTTCCGATCGGTGGCTAGCTAGCGTTTCTTGACAATGTTCTTGCCCTTCTTCATCGCGGTTGTTGAATACTTTATCCCAGCCACCTTGAGATCTCTTCTCGTGTACGGGAAACCTTTAGCCGGTAGGGTGGTCTTCCTTCTTACTTTAGGATAAGTAGTAGGCTTGTCGAAGTACTTGTCGAATTCCTCTTCGATCTTTGGATCGCCGTTCTTGTCGATGTCTTGCTTGTCGGCGACTCCTTGCATTCCGATGATGCTCCTCTTGCCCCTCCTCACGACCACACGGCTGGGCTTTGACGGGTTGGTAATGAAGAAGCGTTGGTCAACTTGGCTAGAGAGCACCCATGGCTCATTTTTCGCGGAGGGGGTCTTCGATTTGGCATCAGGTATAACCATGGTGGTGAAATATTGTCCATTTTTTCGACGCTCTTGTCCCATGTGACACGGAACATCGGCATCGTCTCTCCAACGTAGTCGAGTTCCCAAATCTCCTCGATCCTTCAGTAGAATCTTTCCTTGACATCAGTCTTGTCATCGGTGTAGGATAGCATAGTTACTCCCGAGTTTTGATATTCGCTATTATTGTCCTTCTTCTTGGTGTAGAATCTATAGCCGTTGATGTCGTACGACTGATAGGTCCTTACGTTGTGCCCAGGTCCCTGTGACAGGGAGAATATGAGTTTCTGCTCTTCAGTAGAAGGCGTCAGCATGGGACTTTCCAGTAGCCTTTTCTTGAACCACCCTGTGAAGCTGGAGTTGTGCTCTTTGGTAACGTCCCCCGTTTTCCTCGGCCGGCCTAGATCGATGAACTTCTGCTCGATTAAGATTTTGTGATTATCCACCCAAGGGATAACCAATTCTATGTGTTGTACCGTGACTCGATAAGTCGGCGCGTCGACCATCGATGCCGACATGCATTGCGCGGTAGCCCTCGCAGTGACCAAACCTTGTGAGCCTGCCAACGTGCTTCCTGGTGGGCAGACCAACATCCTCATTCTCGGTGCTTAGGTAGTTCTGGCAGAAGGAGATGCACTCGTAGGTGAGAAAGCCCTTGGTTATGCTTCCATCTGGACGGGTCCTGTTCCGAACGAATCCTTTGATGACACCATTCAACCTTTCGAATGGCATCATGTTGTGCAGGAATGTCGGCCCGAGGTGGATGATGTCATCCACTACATGGACAAGCAGATGCACCATGATGTTGAAGAACGCGGGCGGGAAGTAAATCTCGAGCTTGCATAGTATCTCGACGATATCTTCTTGTAGCCTGTTGAGCTGCTTAACGCCAATGGACTTCCTAGAGATGACGTCGAAGAAGTTGCAGAGGCCAAACAGCGTCTCGCGGACGTGGTCGTCCATTATCCCTCGCATCGCAACGGGAAGTATCTGCGTCATCAGCACGTGACAGTCGTGAGACTTCATCCCGCTAAACCTCTTCTTCGCTACGTCCAGATATCTGCTTATCTTCCCAGAGTAACCGTGAGGAACTTTGACTCCTAGGAGGCACCTGAAAAATCCCTCGAGCTCCTCCTCGCTCAGAGTGAAGCGGGCAGGTTTAAGCACCACCACCTCATTCGTCTTAGCCCTTTTGTGGCGACCCTGAGTTGTTTCCGTCTGTTCATCATCATCATCACTATCGGTGGGGTACTGAAGTTCTCTCTTGAGGCCAAGCAATTTAAGGTTGGTTCACCTTTCGGGCCATCCTTGGTCCTCCTACTTCCAATGGGGCTATCAGAGTGCCAAGTAGGCTCTCGGTAACATTTTTCATGATGTGCATAACATCGAGGCTATGGGGCGTGTGGAGGACCTTCCAGTACGGCAGGTCCCAGAAAACATACATTGCTTTCCATATGCCCAGTTGCGGCGATTCCCTCGGCCTCTTCTTTCCCGGCGCGGGGCACTCTTCCCAATTTTCCAAAAGCTCGTATATTTCTTCGCTGCTCCTCGGTCGTGGGGCTCTTCCGAGCTCCTCTTCGCCATTGAACAGGTCTTTGCGTTTTCTCCACGGGTGGTCGAAGCAAAGCCACATTCGAGTCCCTTGGAACACAGTTTTAGATGACCCGGGAACCTTCGGCAGCTGCAGATGCGGGGTCTTATCCATGCACTTGACACATGCCTTGAATCTGTGGTTCACCTGGCATGATACATATGCGTAACCAGGATAGTCCTGCACTGTCGTGAGAAATCTGGCTCTGAGAGGGAAATAATCTCTTGTACGCGTCCCACGTACGGGCCGACGTCTCCCACAGTGTGGCTAACTCCTCTTTCAACAGACCGAGATACAGATGCATGTCGACACCCGGTTGTTTCAGCCCCTAAATAAGAATACTCATGTGTATGTATCGCTGATGTGTGCACAGCGAAGGGGAGGTTGTATGGCCATACAAACACGGGCCAGGTGCTATGCGTGCTACTCTGGTTTCCAAAGGGATTGAGTCTGTCGGTGCTCATGCCCAGACGAACGTTCCTCGGTTCGTGATACGTCTCCGACGTATCGATAATTTCTTATGTTCCATGCCACATTATTGATGATATCTACATGTTTTATGCATACTTTATGTCGTATTTATGCATTTTCCGGCACTAACCTATTAACGAGATGCCGAAGAGCCGATTCTGTCGTTTTCAGCTGTTTTTGGTTTCAGAAATCCTACAAAGGAAATATTCTTGGAATTGGACGAAATCAACGCCCGTGGCCCTATTTTGCCACGAAGCTTCCAGAAGACCGAAGAGAAGACGAAGTGGGGCCACGGGCGCCGCCACACTAGGGCGGCGCGGCCGGGGGGCCCGCGCGGCCCTAGCGTGTGGGGCCCCCGTGACTCTCCCGACCTGCCCTTCCGCCTACTTAAAGCCTCCGTCGCGAAACCCCCGGTCACCGAGAGCCACGATACGGAAAACCTTACGGAGACGCCGCCGCCGCCAATCCCATCTCGGGGATTCGGGAGATCGCCTCCGGCACCTGCTCTGGGAGAGGGGAATCATCTCCCGGAGGACTCTTCACCACCATGGTCGCCTCCGGAGTGATGAGTGAGTAGTTCACCCCTGGACTATGGGTCCATAGCAGTAGCTAGATGGTCGTCTTCTCCTTATGTGCTTCATTGTTGGATCTTTTGAGCTGCCTAACATGATCAAGATCATCTATCTGTAATGCTATATGTTGTGTTTGTCGGGATCCGATGGATAGAGAATACTATGTTATGTTGATTATCAATCTATTACCTATGTGTTGTTTATGATCTTGCATGCTCTCCGTTATTAGTAGAGGCTACGGCCAAGTTTTTGCTCTTAACTCCAAGAGGGAGTATTTATGCTCGATAGTGGGTTCATGCCTCCATTAAATGCGGGACAGGTGACGAAAGTTCTAAGGTTGTGGATGTGTTGTTGCCACTAGGGATAAAACATTGATGCTATGTCCGAGGATGTAGTTATTGATTACATTACGCACCATACTTAATGCAATTGTCTCGTTGTTTGCAACTTAATACTTGGAAGGGGTTCGCATGATAACCTGAAGGTGGACTTTTTAGGCATAGATGCATGCTGGATAGCGGTCTATGTACTTTGTCGTAATGCCCAATTAAATCTCACTATACTTATCATACCATGTATGTGCATTGTTATGCCCTCTCTATTTGTCAATTGCCCGACTGTAATTTGTTCACCCAACATGCTATTTATCTTATGGGAGAGACACCTCTAGTGAACTGTGGACCCCGGTCCTATTCTTTACATCGAATACAATCTACTGCAATACTTGTTTTACTGTTTTCTGCAAACAATCATCATCCACACTATACATCTAATCCTTTGTTACAGCAAGCCGGTGAGATTGACAACCTCACTGTTTCGTTGGGGCAAAGTACTTTGGTTGTGTTGTGCGGGTTCCATGTTGGCGCCGGAATCCCTGGTGTTGCGCCGCACTACATCCCGCCGCCATCAACCTTCAACGTGCTTCTTGGCTCCTCCTGGTTCTATAAACCTTGGTTTCTTTCTGAGGGAAAACTTGCTACTGTGTGCAACATACCTTCCTCTTGGGGTTCCCAACGAACGTGTGTGTTACACGCCATCAGTTCGCTCCCGAACTCATCCGCGAACTCAATGTCCAACGCATTCCACTGGCTAGCGTCTGCAGGGTGTGTCAGGATCTTGCCCTTCTCCGGATCATCTGCGGGCTTCTCCCTTTCCGCGTGCCATTGCATGAGCTTTGCTTCCTTAGGATCTACGAAATACCGCTGCAGACGGGGAGTGATAGGAAAGTACCAGACAACTTTTCGAGGAACTTTCTTGTTCCCTCTCTTGTACCGTCCTTGGCTGCACACCGGAAATGTGGTTATGTCCTTGTACTCATCCTGATAAAGTGCACAATCATTGATGCATGTGTGGTACTTTACGTGCGGTAGGTCGAGTGGGCAAACTATTTTCTTGGCCTCGTTGGTATTTGTTGGAAATGTGTTGTCCTTGGGAAGACGAGCGTGCCAGGATTTCATGTTATCGCTGAATCTGTTGTCGGTCCATTTGTGTTCCGCCTTCATCTCCTGACACTCGAGCGTTACACTCAAGCGTGTATCCTCGGGCCAGCACCCAGGATACAATGGAGTCATATGTCTACCTCCATTTGCGCCAGCTTGGCTTCAGGTTTGGCGTTGCCCGCGTCCTTCAGGAGTAGTTCTTAAACATGAGGGCCCCGCAAGGCCGACGTTAGCGGCGTCTGCGTGCTCTCGGCTTCTCCACCACCATCTGCTCCGGCATCATCATCTCCTTCATCGGCCTCTCCTTCCTCATGATGAACACCATGTTCGGGAGACTCTTCATCTTCTCGCCCGATGTCGGCCTCTTCTTCATGACCAACATTTGCCGCCGGCTCCTTATTGTAGCCGAGCATGAAACCGCGCCTGAGCAGGTGTTCCTCCAGTTGTCCAGAATCAGGGTCGATCCACTGCCGGAGTCCGCATCTTATCAGGGTCATGTTGTTCCTTACCATGTCGGCCTTCACGTTCACCTTGTATCTAACCACTTGGCATTCCCTCATATGGACGACCATGATTGACTGCGCGTCATACATAGAGAAAAAGAGAGTTAATTAGAACCACACACACCATGCACAAACACACATGCATGCATGATCGCCGAAATGGAAATGAATCAACATATCCTAAAAGTAAGACATATGGCTAGTGCAAAAATTTGCCGAAATGGAAATGAATCAACATTTCGGCAAACATCCATGCACCACGCTGGCACAAACCAACAACACCAGCAACACCAACAACACAAATAAGCTTCTTCGCAAGCAAACATTCAACCACAACGCAAAGCTCAACGTAGAAACATCATCGTCACGCCACCGCAAACCGTCCGAGAGCGCGATAATCTTCACCTACAAAACATCCATACACACAAAACATGCATCCAATAATACTCAACCTCTCACAAATCTACCAATCATGGTGGAGCAAGAGGATGGGGTGGTGGAGAGAAAACAATGGAGCATGCAAGAGGGAAAGTGGAGGAGGTAAAGACAATTGTGGTTTTTAGTACCCTCTACAAGTTGGAGTGGCTTCCCCTTACAAATATGCCCACAAAAATAGGCTTAGAGCTATCAACAATGGAGAAAAGTATGACCAAAATGGAGTGGGAGATAGGAGCAACACGAGCTAGTTGGAGGAGACAAGAATGGAAAGGGTGGTGGGGTGGAAGAGAAGAGGGGAAAGCTGCCCTAAAGCCTAGATCTACTGTGCACATTCTGTGGCGCATATGCTGATATGCACCACAAAAACTTGAACTTCTGTGGCGCATATCAGCATATGCGCCACAGAATCTTGGCCTCGTGAAGTCGGGGGTGGTCTCCACAGAGTATTCTATGGCGCATGTACCAATATGCGCCACAGAATTTTAAATTTATGTGGCGCATATTGGTACATGCGCCACAAAATATCCTTCGCCCATGTGCATTGGTGGACCCCGCGTGGGCCCCACAAACTTTCTGTGGCGCACCAGCGCACGTGCGCCACAGAATGGCCACTTTCTGTGGCGCATATGCTCCAGGTGCGCCACAGAATTTGATGAAATTCTGTGGAGCATTATTCTACATGCGCCACAAAAATAATTTTGTGGAGCATGCATGTTTTAATGCGCCACAAATGTTGTTTCTACCTATAATGGTTTTCCTACTAGTGGAGGTTCATTTTATTTTCCTTCACATGTTCTCCCTTGAAGGAGAGAGAGAGAGAGAGAGAGAGAGAGAGAGAGGATATAGGTGGTCCCATGGTGGCAAAGTGGACAAAAAAGGCTAGTTTCCCGGTGGAGTGTTAAATACATAGTCTGGTTTTGCTGCCTTAATAGTAAAAAAAAGATAAAGACTTCCCAAAAAATTCAATTTGTAATTTCATTTCTTGTAATTTTCTATTTCATCAGTCATATGGTGACCCCTAGATGATATCCTAAGAGCAAGCATACTGTGTGAACTAAGACCGTGGCTAAAGGAATATATATCTGACAAGGTTTGATACCACACAATGGTCACATGGGTGTCTAAGAGAATCTTCCTAGACCTGTTCCTCTGCTAAACACTGGTAGCACATGAGAGAGAAAAATAAAGTAGAAGAAAGTAAGTCACAACACCGCTATGAAGCTCTACAAGAACCGACATGAACAAAGTCATAGCACTAGCAAAAGAGACCACAATCGAGTATACCAATATTCATCCGGTTTATTCCACTCATCATGTTATCAATAATTTGCTTTCAAAACTTGAACCTAGATGAGCAAGCAGTTAAGTTTCCCTATTTGTATATTACCCCTCTACATAGTACTTCTAATGAATAATTTGAGTAGTACACATATGAATATGGGAAACACGTACAAATTGACATGGGAAATAACCTACTAATATGGGAAATACAGTCACATTAATGTTGGAATATACACATTCACACACAAGAAGTACACACATATTGACATGAGCAAGGACACTTTGGAAGCACACAAATTAAATAAGGAAATATAAACTAGCTCGTGAAATGAAATCATTGACAACTACAATTTTAGGAAAAAGAGGTAACATGAATTTCTGTCATTGTTTGCAAGGCCATACCTGAGAATACGGAGGGCCTGAGCAAAACAAGAAATAGAGGACCTCAACATGATCATCGGCAACTAAGATGATTTTATATATACTACTCACTCCATTTCAATAAACAATGCGCCCTTGTTTTTCGTATTTTATCTTTGACAAAATATTAATCTATATCTCTCTATTTAAAAAGGATGTTTCAATTTTATCTAGATATACATGTATTTAGATGAGTTTAGTTTGTAGATACATGCAATTTTTGATGAAGTTGAAACATATTTTTCAGGATGAAGTATATAAAAAATATTTGATATAAAACTGGTATCATTAGAAAGTATTTTCCAACACGATTCTAACAATGTTGTTTATGTATTATATGATCGTGATATTGTTGTCCTATTTATTTGGCCAAGGTTCACATTGAAATATGTGTGCGTCTTATTTATAGGAATGGAGGTAGTATATGGTAAAATAAATTAAAAGAAGTGCATCATGTGAAAAAGCAATCTAAGAATTCAAAAGTGCTAATTTTTAGTCGAAACGTGACATCTTTCAAAAAATGATTCTTCAATTAGTTCTTCGTAAAAATCCTTGAGACAAAATCTTAATATTCATTGGAAAAACTAACTGAATTATATGCGCTCGCGATGAAAGAAAAAGAAAAAATAAGGGTAAAGAGGCGTGAGTGGCTTGGGGGCCTTTGGAGTTAATGTGATTGCAAATTTCCTAAGCACTAGTACTGCCTTAGGCTGACCATAGTGCTAAGTATCATGTAGTAGTATCATGCATATGATACTTGTGTATGATACTATCTCTATAGTGGGTCATATCATGGAGTACTATCATAGATATGCTATATTTATTATTTTTTAGAATCTCAGTGTAAATTTGTGTACAAGATTTGTTAGGCATTAACTTTTCTTGTAATATGCGCTATGATACAGAATCCACATATGTTACTCTAATCTCCTCTCTCTTTCTTAATTAGCTGCCACATCAGCATTTTTGTGGGACCAATATGCATGATACTAGCTAAGATATATACTAGCACTATGGCTAGCCTTAATGGAGTATAGTACTCCGTAGCATCTCTCATCGAAATGATGGAGGTCCAATTAAATAAAATCGATCATTAGAGTACTAGTTTAACATATTAATTTGGATACCCTCTAAATCGGGAGGCCCTGTGCGGTCGACCAGGCTGCACATACCTGTGCTACGGCCCTGATTGTTTCCCATTCTCATGATACCATGCGCAACATATCATCGTAAATGCCACCTAAGTTCGAGTTTGCTCTGTAGATGCTTTCTTTTGAGGTACGCCCCTCCCATTTAAACATCTACCTTCCTCATCCATTTATCGTAATTTTTAGCCGCCCCACCATTTTATTTTACACCTTACTTATCCTCCCCCTCTACACGCGTGCTTATATACCCTAGTTGAAGTAATTGGATTTGGCTGGTGGTTCAACAAAAAAAATTTTGGAACTGCTGCCTCTACAGAGTTCAAGCAAAAAGGGCGAAAAAAGAATTGAACTAAAAAAATGTGATCGAATAGGAAATTTGTCTAACAAGACAAAAACCAGTGTGCTTTCATCCTTGTGCTAAATAAGGTGTTGCCCACGGGATTGGAGCCTACGACGGGAGTCCTCAAGTGGTGAGCTTGATCGCAACGCTTTAACCGCCAGGTCCGTGCCGGATTTATATTTGTTGTACAGAAGTGACCCCATATGTCTACTTAATTTTTTTTATTACATTACTAAACAAAATCCTATTTTTAAATTACTATTTTAGATGTTGAACCGGTAAACAAGTGGTCAGACCCTTGAACCGATGGACCAATAACCTCGCCGGTTTGGTCACCGGTCTAGGATTGTCAACTATGGCTTCTACCCTAATTTCGAATCACTACCCCTACTATATTTAACACCGACAACCGCCCCCACCCTCTTTTACCCTAACTTGGAAGCTACGCCGTCACCACTCTTGTAGGAATATCTCCCCTTCCCCTTTCTCCCATCCTTTAAAGAAAAGCTTGATAACTGTTGTTGTCATCGTTGCCGTTTCTCTACTTAAGATGTCATGTCTCTCTCGTTCGAGCGCTTTACCCGGGTTTGTTTACCACCGCCACACCATAAGACATTATTTTACTCCTAGTATTTGTCTTTTGTTATATATGGAAAATTTGTATGCGGTTCACTTTTCCTTTCCATTTTGTCAAACATGGGTTCGGGGATGGATGTGAAATGTTAACATGATATTTTTCTTAATTAATGAGACAAATTTCCTCAGAAATACCTGACTTACCTATTGCTCATCCAACACTGTATATATATATATCACTTTTGTGAAAAATAATTTGGAGTCCTAATATTTGTTCAAAGAGATAATTTCCTAGGTTAGATAACTCTCTAGCAAAAGGATAGTGTCATCTCCATATTGCAAGATGGCCACACACCCCTTCCACAAGATATGAAGACAACCTTGGAAGAAAACATATTCTTGTTTCATATCTATATCTAGAACATGTATGAAATTTCAAAAAGCAAAGGTGGATGGGTATCACCTTTTCTTAATTTTGCTGTCTAGAAAAGGAAACATTATCTTTGTTTCTATCTATATCTCTATTTATTTTAATCCCATGTTTTCCACTTGTCAATACGTCCATGGACATATCACTCCATTTAGTTGGGAACCCTTTCATTTTCATGAATTTTGCACGAAAAGTCCATGAATTGTCTCAACAGGAAATTAATGCAAATAACTTCAATCTTGATAAAATATTTGTGGGAGATGTATATATAGTACTTACTAGGACAATCTACAGATTGACGATTGGTGAGGATGAAACCCAACAGCCTATGTTTGATTTTTGGAAACAATGCAACCTTCCTAGATAGATTATTTTGCATGGCTGATCAAAGAAATGATGTTGTTTTCAATGTAATATTTCTATATACCACTAGATGCATAGCTAGATTTAAATCATTCCTATCCTTCTCTATGCATAGAAGGCATGCAATCACGGCTACATACTTATTGGGCTGATCATTGTATTTGACACCATGTAAATATGTTACCCTCCTTTATAAAATAAAATGAAAACGTAGAGATGTTTCCCTACTCTATTTGTGTCAAAAAAAATTGTCAAAGTCTTTCCTACAATCAATTTTGAAAAGCATTCCTGATTTTTTTTTTGTTTCAATGAATATTATTGAGGACTTCATGCTAAACACACACACATTCATAACTAGATAATACCCCGCGCGTTGCGGCGGAAATTTAAGCAAGCATGATAGAAATTTTGGCAAACTTTTGGAGTATGATATAGTATACAAATATACACATGGTGAATATATGGAGAAATTTGTAACAATAATACATTGATTCATACAAAAAAAATATTTTATTAATTCAACGCCTTATCTTTATCATATATTCCTATATGTATTATGTGAGATAACATATAAGCATTAATGTATCACATATTCTGATAGATATGAAAACGTCCTGCATGCTTTTGGTTTGCGTCATACTCTCATAGAATCCATCATTTATGTTTAGATTTCTGACTGAGAATGAAGTGTTTTCCACTCCTGATAATTATTCACTTGAAACAAAGTTGTAAAATTGAGAGCAGATAGAAGTGGTTACATTGTGAGAGCTTCCTAAGGCCAAAGAGTAATGATGGACCTCTGAGAAAATGTGCGGTTTGTGGAAAAGGATCCAAAGTGGGTTTCTCCATACAACAACTCAATACATCAAGATAACCCATGCCTCTAAAACCTGAATATTGTATGAGAACCGATTATGGCCAGCTTTGCACTTGTGTTATTCGTTGGTACAAATAGCATTATAGCACTCCAAGGTCCAACACCTGCAAAAAAAAAGTATGAAAATAAGAGTCTGCTTATGTCATTTCAAATGAAAAAAGACGGAATATGTCAGCATGATATGTAGGCTAAAAGTGACACACATCACCCATCATTTAGCAAACACTGAAAGGCTCACGAGCGAAATCGGTGATGTATGTTGCTTTTTTTTACTCACCCCATTAACATATAGTTTCGGCGCAAAGGAATAAGATTATAAATCCATCCGCAACTGAAAAGGCAGCTACCCGCTTTCCTTCTCAAGATAAGAAAAAGTAATTGAAAAGCCATAGTTTTGAGAGAACTGCCAAAAGAAACGAACACATTTGTAAATGAGGGATAAAATGACCAATTGAAACTTGTAGAAACCGATCTTTTACCTGAATATGTGAACTTTGATTTTGATCTGAAATCAAAGTAGGAACACATTGTATGATACAGAAGGAACTATGAGTAAAAATCAAGGAAGTTAGCTAGCTCATGTCATGATTAATGTTTAATGGCATAAATAGAAAAAGAAAATTGAGTAACAAAATACTACAAAAAGACAAATGGAATATATACTTACATATTGGAGCTGCAGCTACATGCTTGTCATATATACACAACTTGGGATGGTATATTCTTATATGTAAACACGATCTGGCGGGAATTACAAATCACACACACACATGTGTAACTGAATTTTTCTGGAGGATAAAGGTGGCCTTTGCGCACAGGCTGATCTGTTTCAGGTGTTGACACCCCATGTTAAGAGAAGAAAGGCCACAAACACAGGCCCTGGGCATACATACCACCAAACGACATTGTGAAGATGGCGGCCGCTGCAGTGTCGACCGGCACTCAGCCCCCAGCTGAACCATAATCGGAGCTTGTAGATGGCAAAGGATAGAGAGGGTCAGCAAGAGCAGCATGCGGCTTGCGGAGAAACATGTAGTTTGGAGGCGAATCAATAGAGTTCATGGTGTATGAGAAGGGCCTGTTGGGAGGTCGCTAATAAAAGGAAATGAGATCAGCTGCTATAAAGGCTAAGGTTAATCGTGGGATCGGTTACTACTGATTGGAGATGAAAGGCAGAGGTAAATCGTCTCTTGATTTGTTGCTTGGGCAGGAGACGAAAAGGAATAGGAAATAAAGACAAAATTAATGACCTTTGCATGCTGAACAGTTTACATCTACCTTTATCCCATCAAACATTTTTTGCATGCAGCCACCGTATCGATTTATTTCGTGCCTGCAGTTACAAAAGGAGTAGTTGAACGGGAAGAAGTGCATCTGAGTGATACATATTTATTCCTAGTGCCACCAAAACTAATTCCAAATGGGATAGTATGATGTGGAAAATTAGATGACGTGGAGGCTTGATGAGGTGGAGTGCTTGCATGTGCAGGAAAATGGGATCTCCCATTAAGAATAGAAAGATATATGTTTCTTTTAAGAAGGTAGTCTTTGTACATTTAATCGCTTCCAAGTTGACTTGAGTTAATCTATTAACTTATACGTTAGTGAATATTTTAAGGCTAATATTTTGGTTGCGTATATGTCAAATTTTTTTTTTTACAAAAATCAACATCTCTCCATTTTGGGCACCAATGAGATTACTCCATAATAAGTTATATATATAAACATCTACGGTCCAACTATGAAAATTCCTCTAATAGACTAAACATAGAAGGCTTGACTGAATATCACCTCTTTCGGTAAAACTCTATGATGAAGCAACTATGGTAAAAAAAATACACTTAATCTCCTCCATTGCAAATATATTCACTAGGAAACTACATTTTTTATTTGATAATTTGTAGTGAACACATGTGAAATACACTTAGTAACATTGGAAATACACACATACGAATAATTTGAGTAGTACACATATCAATATGGGTGATACACACAAATTAACATGTGAAATACAAATAGTAACATCGGAAATATGCACACATTAAAATTAGAAATATACACACAGACACGCAAGAAGTACACGCATATTCACATAGGAAAGGACAGTTTGGAAGTACAAAGACATTAAACCAACTACTATTTTAGGAAAAAGAGGTACAATGAATTTATGTCATTGTTTGTTATTCTCATGATAAACATACCTTGCGCAATGTGTCATTGTGCATGTTCCCCATTTACATGCCACCTAAATTGATCTTCCTCTTTTGATGCTTTCTTTTGAGGTAGGCCTCCACTTTAAACAATCGGAACCAGCGCCACTACTGAGTTCAAGCGGAAAGGGCCGGACAAGGAATTGAGCTGAAAATGCGATGGAACTTTCACTTATGTATAAAAAGATGAAAACCAGTTGATCGTGGCGATAAACAAGGTGGTCCTCACATGGTGAGCTTGATTGCACCGCTTTAACCGCTAGGCTGGTGCCTGATATGTGTTAATATTAAGGAGGTGCTGTTATATGTCCACTTGATTAATATATTACATTACTAAATAAATTGATATTTATAATTTACTATTTGAGTTATTGAATTGGTGCACCAGCGTCCAGACCTGTGAACCAACAAACTCACCGTCTAGGTCACCACGGTCTTCTATTGTGGACTATGGCGTCTACTCTAATCTTGAATCACTAACCCTAATTTGTATACCCACCCCCACCCTCTTTTACCCTAGCTCAGAAGCTTGGTCGCCATCCATTTTGTAGGAACGTCTCCCCTTCCGCTCTCTTCCTGCTTTAAAAAGTTTGAGCAACCGCTCTCATCAATGTTGTCTATTCTCTGCTTATTTTTTCATGACTCTCTCGCTTGGGCGCTTTATCCATGTTTCTTTACCACCGCCACAACATAAGAACATTATTTTATTCTCAGTATTTGTCTTTTATTATATGGAAAGTTTGTGTGTGGTTCATTTTTCCTCTCTGTTTTTTGTGACATAGGATAAGCACACAATAAGTACACACATATTGACATGGGCAAGGACACTTTGGAAACACACAATTAAATAAGGAAGTATAAAGATATTAAACCAGGTCGTGAAATGAAATTATTGACAACTACAATTTTAGGAAAGAAAAAAGGTAACTTGAATTTTTTTCATTGTTTCACATTCTCATGATACCATGCGCAACATATCATTGTAAATGCCACCTAAGTTTGATCTTGCTCTATCGATGCTTTCTTTTGAGGTACGCCCCTCCCATTTAAACATCTACCTTCCTCATATATTTATCTTAAGTTTAAGCCGCCCCGCCATTTTATTTTACACCTCCCTTATCCGCCCCTCTACACGTGTGCTTATATACCCTAGTTGAAGTAAGCGGATTTGGCTGGTGGTTCAACAAAAAAAATGGAAATTAATGCAAATAACTTCAATCTTGATAAAATATTTGTGGGAGATGTATATATAGTACTTACTAGGACAATCTACAGATTGACGATTGGTGAGGATGAAACCCAACAGCCTATGTTTGATTTTTGGAAACAATGCAACCTTCCTAGATAGATTATTTTGCATGGCTGGTCAAAGAAATGATGTTGTTTTCAATGTAATATTTCACATTCTCATGATACCATGCGCAACATATCATTGTAAATGCCACCCAAGTTTGATCTTGCTCTATCGATGCTTTCTTTTGAGGTACGCCCCTCCCATTTAAACATCTACATTCCTCATCTATTTATCTTAAGTTTTAGCCGCCCCGCCATTTTATTTTACACCTCCCTTATCCGCCCCTCTACACGTGTGCTTATATACCCTAGTTAAAGTAAGCGGATCTGGCTGGTGGTTCAACCAAAAAAATTTTTTGGAACCGCTGCCTCTATAGAGGTCAATAAAAAAGGCCAAACAAAGAATTGAACTAAAAAAATGTGATCAAATTGGTAGTTTGTCTAACAAGACGAAAACAAGTGTGCTTTCATAGTTGCCCTAAATAAGATGTTGTCCATGGGATTAGACCTACGACGGGAGTCCTCAAGTGGTGAACTTGACCGCATCACTCTAACTGCCAGGTCCACGCCTGATTTATATTTATTATATAGAAGTGACCCCATATGTCTACTTAATTTCATATTACATTATTAAATAAAATCCTATTTCTAAATTACTATTTTAGATATTGAACCGGTAAATAAGCGGCCAGACCCGTGAACTGATGGACCAACAACCTCACCGGCTTGGTCACTAGTCTAGTATAGCGAGTTATGAATTCTACCCTAATATTGAAACATTACCCCCTGCATTATTTAACACCTACACCGGAGCCCATCCACTTTTAACCTAGCTTGGAAGCTTCGCCATCGCCGCTCTTGTAGGAATGTCTCCCCTTCCCATTTCTACCATCCTTTAAACCTAAGTTTGATAACCGCTCTTGTCATCGTTGTTGTTTCTCAAGTGGAGGTGCACATCCTGAAATGTACTGCTTACTCTAGCGTTCCTTGCTTTTGCTGAAGATTGTAATCTGCGAAGTATCCACAAGCTTATTGCCCTGTTCGACCGTGGACTCGCCTACCTGGTAGGCAAGAGTGGAAATTTTGGAGCTGTTCCCACCTCAATGTGGGTGTAGAGTTCAGTGATGCCATTGAACATGGTGGTATAAATTTTGCGGGTGGACGCCACTGATGGCTCCACGTATTGCTAGGATCCCACTGCACCTGATGGTATATTTCCAATCCATATGTCTTAGAGGTTTTAGTAGCGCACTTCAATCAAGTTAACTCCTATTGCATGGTACATTTTAACTGAATTAATAAATTATTCTTACGTTTCTTGTTTCACCTTTCCTATGAATGAATGATCACATCCTCACCTGACTAACTCTTAACATGAACAAACCACTAATTAGTACAAATTAATTAGTATGTATATGCATTGTACTAATCTAGAATGAAATTAGTAACTCCATGCACTTTTTTGAGCATGAACGTAACGGAATGTGAAAGGAAATCAATGAACAAAGCCATATTTCTTGACTTTATTTCATTGAGTTGGAGAGTTGATTTGACTCATGGGAATGAACAATGTAGTTGGAGTGGCAATATTGCCATCATTATCCTACTCATACCGGGAGCATGAACAATGAAAACATATGTTATTTTAATAAGAATGTCAATAACATCCTTTTTGTGTCCAATTTTAATTAATGTAGTAGGAAACCATGCGCTGGCCTTGGCGATCACATCACCACTTGGATATTTGAACCTGGCTGATGTGTTGGAACCACATATATTATCGAACTTGCTTGATGTGTCGGACCACATATATTACCTCGCAGGATCAGAAGATGGTGAACGCTTGATGATCACCTTTGGGTTGGTTTTCATATGCGTCTATTATGGTCCTCGAGGCCCTCCCGACATTCCGCACAGTCAAAATGACATTTACTTACATGATTAGCAAGCCTCTCAAATGCTCGTTTTTTAGAAGGATCCAAGATCAGTTTGACCAGGGGTCTTCATTTGGAGGTGAGTCTACAACATTGGCACACACTATTTGTTCCTTGGTCTCAATTATCTGATGAACATGAAGATACATGATGGCCAGGCTTCTAATGGCACGTTGAATCTGTTCCTGGGGAGAAACTGTGTGTATGGATCGTACTATGGATTTAGTGAAACAGCATGTCCATTCATTAGCCGCTGGAACCTCCATCCAGGGAAAGAAGAGCGTGCAGGAGTGATCAGCCTTCCAACGGATGGATGGGGAAAACCACGACAGACGGCGATGTGGTTCAACCCTAGTATACATAATATCCACATACTTAAACAACATTTTTCCCTAGACCAGACCATAGACAGGTCTAGCCACATATCTTTACAATATTTCAACCCTAGTTTACATAATATCCGCATACTACGGTCAACTCACTCTCCACTATGGGGTAGCTTTCGAGGTAACAACCGAAACCTTTACAACAAGGTTGTGGAGTTCTCCACAACTATTAGAGGCTCCCAACATCACCAAGATATTTTGCAATCACCAAGAAAACTGCAAGGGATTCTCAATATTCTAGGGTTTCCAATGAAACCATTGTCACAATATCCACAATGGAATCAAGAGAAAATTTGAATTATTTGGTCAAAGGGTAGATCTTTCCATCCTCCTTCAATTCCCAAAAGGGCATCAAGATTGGTTAGCAAAAGTCCCCCCCCCCCATCTAAGAGCCGCGCCACTTGACGAATACGCAGAAAATGGGAGGTCGGAAATTTAGTTCAGAAACTCTCCCTAGAATCTCTGCCCGAGGCCAGAAACTCTCCCAGAATCTCCGCCCTTGCGTAAAAAGACAACCAGCCTAATTTTGGTTTCTCTCCAAGCATGAATTGGAGACCCATTCAAGAAAACCTACTCTCTAGGACCTAGTAAAGACGTACTACCGACCATGAATTCGATCTCCTAACTTTTTGGGGGTCACCGACGATCGTACATT
Source organism: Lolium rigidum (assembly GCF_022539505.1). Lineage (NCBI taxonomy): Eukaryota > Viridiplantae > Streptophyta > Magnoliopsida > Poales > Poaceae > Lolium > Lolium rigidum. The sequence goes on along the minus strand of NC_061508.1, from coordinate 313,072,105 downwards.
TCATCGGATGTACCGACACACTTAGCACATGATAAAAAAAATCTTGTGATGCTAAAAATACAAAAAAAAAACACTATGGTAGAAACTTTGCTCTTTCAACTGCGTCGTTTTCTTTGGCTCCCTTTGTTTGATAAATGGCTCAATACATCCCTAGGAATATAATGCAATAATCATGTTTGTTTGCCAAGTAGTAGAGATGAGACTGTAGGCTAGACTACTCTCACTCAATGGGCTTTCGACCTATGTGTTGCTCTCTCTTGGTGTATTATGGCCCAATAAGAGCCAACTAATGTTTTCCGCCGAATATGTGAAGTTTCTAGCACCCAATAACCAATAGATTGTTGTCAATAAATACACCAATAATTTTCCATCAATGAAATAATATCTAGGAGGATGTGATGCCAACTTTACGGAAAGTATATGAATCTTAGATAAGATTAGGCATATCCCCATTTATGGTACGCTACACTACTGGTGGGCACACGACATATTTGGTCCATACAAAAGATAAATGCATAGATCTATTTCCAAATTATATTTGTTTAATAAGTTTAAAGTACCTCTTTTTAGAATATTTCTTGATGATATTAAAATGATTTACTCTATTTATACACTTTCCGAGGCATCAATTGAAAATCACGCATTTATTGCTCTTATAATTTATCTCGTCGCGGTGCCACCCAACCCAAGCATATTTCCCACGCGGATCATTTATATATGGAGATAAATTAATACATTAGGCAAAAAGATCGTGGGTATAGTATGGCCTACGGCCCTATAAATACCGACGGCCACAACCAGTCTGTACCATAATAGTTTGAGGACTCCTTTCGAATCATCTTGCAGGTTCGTCATATAATACTGCACTTGCAAGGACGGAGAGCGGGCGGAGGGAGATCGCAAGGGCGGAGAGCGCATAGAGGGAGATCGCAAGGGCGTAGAGCGAAAGGACGGAAAACTACTGAAGTCCAAGGTATTTCCCTGTGGGGTAGATTATCTAACATAATTGTTACTTTTAAGAATTTTGGTATTCTGAATAAGTTCTGCAAGGTGTAAAGTTGAATATGAATACTCGGCCCACGGGTATGATAGTGTTGATCCCACTTGTTGTGTAGATGATATATATGTAGTATAGATCTAAAGTTTGTGAAGTTAACTATGGATAAATCAAGTAGAAACATACATGTCACATTGACTATATATGGGTATCATGTGATTGATAGTTATTGTATCTTAACATGGATTTAGTAGATGGTTCATAAAGTTTGATTAACTAAATGTTGTTGTTGTATCTTAACATGGCTTCAGTAGATGGATACATCAAGTTTGATTAATTGAATGCTATTGTATCTTAACATGGCTTCTGTAGATGGATACATCAAGTTTGATTAACTGAATGATGTTGCATTTTAACATGGCGTCAGTAGATGGATAAATACTACTTTCTTTCATGTTTTACTCTTGTATCTCTTTGTAGGAAGCAATATTTATTCAATAAATTGTTTTTTAGGTCTTCAAGAATTCATTATGAAGTTTTAGTTATGTAATAACGAGATCTTATAAGTTTTTATGAATTCTATCAAAGTACTTTGTCTTATGTGTTACTGGTATTGCTTCCCATGAAAGCTTCATGGTCTTTTTTAAAATTTAGGGAATTTTATGGTTGATCAAAAATATTTGAATGTGTATTTGCATATAAAATGATTATGTCAGACATAATTACATTATTTTTTAATTTATCAGTTTCTTTATAGAGTAAACATCACTTGATCGCTCTTATCAATAGACAATTAAAAATACAACTCATGTTTGATCATTATTAGCCGATAAATTAGATTATAAAACTATCACTTCACATACAAATGAATACATTTGTCGATCATAGGTTTTATGTTTGATAAAGTAGAGGCAAAGTCCCAATCGATTCTTTAGCCATTTGATGCATGGGATCTGGGTTTTGTGTAAGCCGCAACGAATACTATATGATTATGTTATTTTCTCAAATTGGACCATAAAAATACCTCCATGAAATCCACTTATTTTCCACATAATAACGCCGCTCTAAAGTTTATTTTTATTTGTTTTTGAACTTTTAGTTATTGTGAGTTCATGTGAAGTTGTGAGTTTAGTAAATTTTGTGATTAAGAGAGCACTGTCTTTTAACATGATCAATATGTCCTTTATGTTTTCTTCTAAACATGTGATTTTTAAGTAGTCTAACTATAAATCTAAAAAAATAATTACTTTGTTAAGCATGAAAAAATTCTTTACCTAATTTAGGTACTAAAACTACACAATATTTGAATACTGACTATTTATTGATTTTGTGCATCTTTAAGTTTTAATTATATTAGGCTTTCTAGTTTATTTAGGGTTCGCCATTTCAATAAATTATACTCTAATTTCATAGAATTATATTGTGGCTCCACTTACAAATACATATGGCCCTTTTCTTATAGAGCAATCAACTAAAACTCCACAACTATTGTCAAATGGAATATTATGTGAACGTGGAATTATCCATGTGTGCAATTGCATTTTTAAAAGTTTTTTCCATCATAGGATCACTATAGCTCCATGTTGTATGTATTCGGAGTTTCTCTAACATGTTTCTATATCGAAAGTTAGAAAGACACATTATATTTAAATACATGATGATTATGTCCTATTGATCCCACACTACACCAGATTTAATTGCCTTAAAAAGAGGATATTGTGTAACATATGGTGTCCAGGTGCAGCTTTTTAGTATATATAAGCGACTAGCAGTCAACTAGATGGCTCCATTCCATTATTATCGTTGATAATTGTAACTATGTTTCACAAGAGTGAAGTAATATGTATAGATTTTTTTTTTTGCATTCCGAGTATAACATTAGTTGCAGCTATTCCCTATGGAAGTTCAATATTTATCAAATGTCAATGATATAATTTCTCATGTGTAAGTGTAAGGTTGTGTGCTATTTCACATCCTCACTATCAATGTTAGTTGTATAATTTTTTTTATTAAAGTTGTATATTCCTCCTATGTCATGATAATTACAATTTCTATGTATAATGTTATTGTTGCCAAATTTTTCAAATTTTCACCTTCAAAATTAGATCAAGGGTTCTTAGATAAAGTTGCATACTTATTTTTGTGCAGTTATTTCCCCTTTTATGTGCAATTTTATTTTTTTATTTTTTTATAATATAGGTTTTTTACTTCCATTTTGGTATTGAAATTTCATAGAATATTATTTTTATTTTCCAGTTGATAAATAGGATGATGATATGATCTAAATGGTTGGATCTTTACCACTTAGATTAACATACTTTGGTCTATAAATTTCATATTAACCGGTTATAAGTGTTAGACATTCTTGTCAGTATGTTGTATCTTATTGGGTTAATTGGATCTATGCCACTCCAATTTTCACCACTTGGAGAAATGCCATTACAAAAACTGAACTTGGACATATGCCACTCTAACTCTTCAATACCTCTATGTATGCCATTTTGTGCACTTGAAAAGAATAACGGTTCAAAATATACATGTATTTCAGTGTGTACATCAGTATTTACCATAATACCCCTATTTTCAACTTTTGGCAGCACATTTCACATTTCGGGCGCCAAAAAGTTTTTAAAAAAATCGAATTTTGACCAGAATTTGAACTTTCAGAAATATCTGAAAAAATTACTGAAAATCAAAAACCGTGATATGACTCTACTGTTCAAACTTCAGCCATTTATGGGCAGATTTGGACCTCTGAAATGACATTTTAATGTCTGTGCAGAAACTTGTCAAATTTTGGCAACATTTTACAACAATTTACCATAGATTTTTGAAATAATAGGTTCACAAGGATGATTTAGCAGACAGGTTCACAAGTCAATAGTGATCCATGAAAAATAGATTCCATATCTAGTATCAAAAGCAAGGGGAACGATTGAATGAAGTGTGAATCAACCATTAACCACCAAGCTAGTAAAGAATGCTTCTTTTTGCACCCAAGGTAGGCTGCACTACTGGAGGTGGAGGTAAAACATGCACAAATGGAACATTCTTCTTGGTCTTCTCTTGTGCGATAGGTTTCCTCACGAGTGTCTTTTTCTTGGCCTTTTCTTTTGATGCACCTTTCTTCACGGGAGTTTTCTTCTTGCCCTTCTCTTGTGTTGTAGCTCTCTTGATAGGTGTCTTCTTCTTGGCTGGTGTGTTGGGCTTTTGTGGAGTTGTTCTAGCCTTTTCCTGCGACGAGAACATGTGGTTTAGATTGTGTAGTAACAGATTAGAACAAGTACAACAATTTACCTAACAAGGTTGATAAGGATTTCATCATCTGATGCATGACCATAAGTGGTAGCAGCTGTTTCATCATGTTTTTTCCAGCAACAAGAAAAGAGAAATAGGTTTTACATATATAAGTTATGAAAAAAAAATTCAGAAACAGAACTACTTAATCAACTTTTTGTTGTCAGTGTAGATGGATCTGTACACCTTCATGTATATCATCATCTACTGCCACATACTTACGGTCAGGAACTTTGCATGTCTTCTCCATGTGCACAGGTTCCTTGCATATTTTACACTAGACTATTTTCCTTCGAGGTTCTAGCCATCCTCTAATTCTTTGAACTCTTGGCCTAGCTACCAGCCACTGCCTTCTGTAATGGAGGGTGTACCTTGAATTCTAAATCCACATTTATCATCCAAGTGTGACTTGTGTCTGTCATGGATGGGATTCTCCCAGCATATGTTGCCTTGAACTTCTCCACAGAACAGTAATCATCCACATATATATGTCTATGCTACAAATGAAAGCAAGTGCGTGCATGCACGATTTTACAGAAACTTACCAAACTCTACAAGTACATGTGTGATTTTGTAAGTTGACAATGTGCCTTTTGACAAATTTCAGATCTAGCAAAGTAAACTCTGCCTCATGTTCAGTGCTCCAAATAATCTTGTTTCGACCAATTGTTTTGCTAAGAGCATTTAGTTTCTTAATGACACGAGGAAGAATTCTGCTATTCAATTTTTCACTTATCTGTCTTCTAACACAGAACTTCTCCGTGACAAGCTCCTGAATTCTATCAAAAATGTTGCAAACATTGAGCCCTTTGAAGTCTTTTATTTGCTTGTTGAAACTCTTACATATGTTGTTTGTCAAATATTAAACCTTGTTGGCCTCTCCAAGAACACATCTATACTACAACCTATGGCGATACATATCTAGATATTCAATAGCTGCTGGGTTTGCTTCTTTAATTATGTTCATGTGATGCCTAAACTTACGATCTGAAAAAGTCCTTGCAGCTAGGTACAGGTTATCCGTTTACACTTTACCATGTAATTTCTTCATGAAATTTGAATACAAATGCTCATGTACTCTCGGTTTTCACAGTTAGGAAACACATGATCAATGTTAGTTTCTAATCCTTTGGATGCATCACTAGAAATGACAAGTCCAGGTGGGGAACCAATAGCTCTATGCAACTGTTTCATGAACCATTCCCAATTGTCATTCGTTTCAGAATCAAAAATAGCAAAGTCTACATAATATAGCCAGTTGTGTTCATCTACCTACAGCTGCTGACGCTAGTTGTCCCTTAAATTTCCCATTAAGTGTCGTTGAGTCTATACCAACATAAGGCCTACAACCAGCTAAGAAACCATCGATGCAAGACTTAAATGCAGCAAACATTCTGTTGAAGTGATATTTCATTTTTTTCAGTAGCTCTTGAACAAACAATGCAAGGCAAGCCACAATGTCAGGAAAAAGAGCCCCAACTCTGATGTCTGGGTTCTCGGGGTCATGCACTACACTAAAACCAGCAGGGTCAGTGGCATTCACTTCTTCCTCTTCATGGTGCACAAACACATCAACATAATCATCTTCCTCCTGAATATCGCCGCCCTTCTCAACACATGTTGCTGACACATCAACATGGACATCATACAAGTACTCATCATCTACCCCGACATACTCCTCAACTATGTCAAATGGGTCAGTTTTTTTAGCAGCTGGTGCAGATTGCTTTAATGGTGAGGTTGAATTAGATGTTGCAACCTTACTAGGAGTTAGAGGGCATCCTTGGAAACCCACCAGCAGCACGTCGTTATTAGGAATTGTAGGCTCGGGCAAATGAACACCATTGTCAAGCATAGACACAAGAGTTTCAGAACAAGAGTTATCAAGCACAACAATAGCCAGTGCAAGCTTCCTCTCTACTCTGTACATCTCAAACATCACATGAAATTGGTCGTTTTTAGTTAGTCTAACATCTTGCGCCATTATCACATTAAAATACCACACGGCGATACTCTCATCCCTGCCAACTCTAAACTCCACACTTAATCCATCCGTGAGCACATCCATAGTGAAATCATCGGGGTTTACATTCCATCTAATCGTTTTCCCCTTCACATATGATTTCCTACCATTCGGTTCCTTGAGCACAAACCCTTGAACAACGAGGTCTAAGCTAAAAGTATTTTTCAATTCGATCCTACAAATTCATGCACAATTGCAAAGAACATACTGTCAATTCGAGCCTACAACTATCTGTGCATTATTCAAGAGTACACAGTTGAGACAAAGAGAGGAGACAAAACTCACTCGTACGGCGACTCCGGGATCGGCTACTCCGTCGACGGGCAGTCCAGGGTCGGCTTCATCCTGCTACAGCGCGGTCTCCCTTGGGCGCGTCGAGCGCGCCACCGGCCGCTGCGGCGCACACCTCAAGCGGCGGCGGCCCTCCATAGCTGCATCTGGCAGCGGCGGCGCCCAGCACAACCCTGTCGGCGGGCGCGGCTCCAGACACCGATGTGGTGCGCCTCCTCCACCAGCCGCCGCCGTCGCTCGCCCCTATCTAGCCGCCACCGCTGTCACTCGCTAGTTAGGGTTCGTGGCGTGGTGGCGTGCGGTGTCGCTCAAAATTGGGAACGGGGTGAGTGCGACTAGGCCAGCAAGTCGGGATTTGACCAGAAGAGTAAAAAAAGTTGTTTGTATCGTACATGTACACGTCCATATATAGATCGCATACGTGCTAGTATTTGAGCAAGTGGCACACGTAGAGGTATCGGAGAGTTTTTTTTTTTTTTTTGCGAGGGAAAAGGAAATGATATTAAAGTCCCGTTCTTACAGAAAGGTCCAGCTTGAAAAGATAAAAATTACAGATAAGGCCACTGGATCCCGATGTCGATGTCGAGCTCGATGCCGCCGGTGGCGCGCCGCCGCCGTCGTACCTCTCGATGGCTTGGATCAGGTACAGGCCCTCCGCGGCCGGGAAGTCGCCGGACGCCAGCTCCAGGGAGCTTACACCGCGGCCCTCCATCTCCATCGCGAGACTCCGCTCCACCTCCTTCTCCAAAACCAGCACGAACCGGCCCAACCGCCACGCCGGCGCCGGAGAGGGCTTGAGAAGCTCCACAGATCCGCGGATCCGCAAGCTCCGGGAAGACGAGAGCTCCACCGCGGAGCTCCGAAGAGCACCACCGTCGAAGAGGACGAGCTCCGCCTCAAAACGCCACGCCGACCACACCACCTCCTTCTCAACGCCGCCGGCAGGCCACCTAGAGTACCCTTCACTATGTACAAGCCGTGGATCGACGATTCCCCAGCCTCCCGCCGCCGGGGCGGCCGCCGGAGGAGGAGGAATCGGCGACCCGACGGCGAGCGAGGTGGATCTCCGGTGAGGTTTCAGAAAATCGCCCCTCCCTACTGTAGCGGGGGAAGGGGAACGACCAAGCTTCGTTTCCTCCGATAAGGTATCGAAGAGTTAGAGTGGCATATGTACAAGTCCAGTTTTTGTAATACATTTCTCCAAGTGGTGAAAATTGCAGTGGAATAGATCTAATTAACCCTATCTCATTTGGTAATGCATATATGAGAGTGGATTTAGTAATCGGGTGTATACGTGAGCACGCGCCTTATCACCGTTGGATTTGGTCCATCACCGTTGGATTGTACCTCTCACTAACGGCCACTACAGGGCTGTCCGTTTTTTTTTGTGTGGGAAAAGCTGTACGTGGACCCCACACTATCATCTCATCTTTCTTTCCCAATCTCCCCAATCCCATCACGAGCAGAGCACCACCAGGTTCGGACCCGTACGAGCAGCTGGAGGTGGCCCGCAAGATCACCGTCGTGGCCGTGGCCGCCCGCGCCTGCCGCCTGGAGCACGAGGCCGCCGCCTCCGCTAGAAGCTGGTCGCCAAGGACCGCGTCGCAGCCAAGCTCGCCGAGAGGGCAGGCGCGCTCGACCGAGCTCTCCACTGTGGCGAACCACACTAGAGCACGCCGGTGGCATCCCTGCAGCTGGAGCACGTGCTGCTATGCGTGGACGGCGTGGGTGGCTTGGACGCCGGCCACCGCGGCTCTCCCCATATCCTTGATTCCTACTCCATGGCGGCACATCCAGGAGAAGATAACGACAGCCCTGATGTTGTGGATATACTTCATAGGTATACCATCGACATGGTCCGATTCCGGCAAGCCCGGGTGGCCCACAGATGGTGGTGATAGCATATGGCCCACCGGGCAGCCCAGTTGTTGTTGATCAAGATGGAAGATGTCCAACCCAGGAACAAGGAGCCGGATCCGAACCGCCCTACGAAGGTAGCCGGATCCGAACCGCCCTACGAAGGTAGCCGGATCCGAACCGCTCTACAGAGGTACCCGGATCCTAACCGCCCTAGGAAGGTAGCCGGATCCGAACCGCCTTACAGAGGTACCCGGATCCGAACCGACCTACAGAGGTACCCAGATCCGAAGAGGTCTATGCCGGGAGTCGATCCGTGAAGGCCCATGAAGGAAGCCGGATCCGTGGAGGCCCATAAGGAACCCGGATCCAAGATCGACATAGATGGAAGGCGGATCCTTGACGTACACGGCAAGACATTGTACCGTAGTTCGGCAACCCGTAATCCGGCTAGGACTCTCCATGTAAACCCTAGATCCGAGCGCCTATATAAGCCGGATCCCGGGAGCCCTGAGGGGAGATCTCGAGCTAGAAGCGAGACAACCACAACTCATTGTAACAACGCGAAAGCGCCCGGATAATTCCGGACAAGCAGCGAGTAGGCCCCGTCATCGTGCAGGTGTTCCGAAGCTGGGTAAATCGCGTACCACCGTCCCGGGTGCACTCCGCCCTATGGCCCCTACTTCTTCTCCCCCTCGTGAGGATCCCTCCTCCGAGGTACCGTCGAATAGGCAACGACACCAGACCTCGGGCGGCGCGGTCGGCGATGCAGAGGAGCGGCGGCCGCGGGGAAGCACCGTGAGGACAGGAGGAGGTCGCGGCCGGGGGCAGAGAGGTAGGTGTCGCGGCAGGTGGAGGGGCCGGTGTGGCAGCTCGCAGGTGCGAGTGCTTGGGCGGCGGGCTCTCTCCCGGACCTCCACGGGACGCGACGGCGAGGAGCGGTCGCTCTGGCCTGGCGGCTGCCTTCCCAACCTCGACCACCTCCTTCCGGTCGGCGCCGGAGACGCCTTTCAATGCTCCAGTTGAGATCCGCCCGAGCGATTAATGAGCAATTACTGAGAGATCCGCCCGAGCTGAGATCCTCTGCCTCGATTTCGCTTTAGTACCGGTCAGCCGGTCAAGCACGGGGGCGAGTCCATGGGGCGGTTCTGTTTTTTCGGTTTCTTTCTTAGGCGTGTGGATGAGATCGTGGGGTAGACTTTACGCTCGTTTCCACCAAACAAACAGCAGGACACACGGTGTTAGACACGTGTCAGTCTGGGACCGCGTGCTCACGTATACACCCGGTCACTAGGCTTCTTTTGATCTACTTAATAAAGTTACTACTATGCTTGGCCAATGTTATTTATGAACGAAACTTGTCATTGTTATCAATGGAGAATGGTAAAGCATGAGTCAAAATGCAATCCAAAATAATCATGTGGAGCTGAAGGGACATGATTTAGTCAACACTCGGCTTGTACAAAATGTCATTGACATTTCTTATAGGGATACGGTTTGTATGTTAGACATCATCTAGTTATCAAGTGGTTGTGCTGCTAGTTGAGGTGTTCAACATGTCACTACAAAGGAGTGAGGTTTGCCACAAGGCATTTCCTAACTTTTTTTGGTTCATCTATTGGTATGCTTGATGATCACCGACAATGGTATTCTTGAGATCTCTAGAAGATGTACCGCAATTGCCGCTCTCCACATCGAGGATTTTCCACCAATCACTGTTGCATCCTTGCGGACTCTGGTGACGCACGCTACAAGACTCCCATTCCTTTCCTTGGATAATTGTCCTGAAATCTGGAGCAGCGCCATTGTCTACTTCATGACCCTGACCGAGAAGCCTAGTTTGGCCAATGTGGAGCATTATATCATGGACGTGGTACATAAGAGTCTAATATGAGAAGTGGAAACAACAACCTCCCTTCCATTGGTTCCCATTGAGTATATAGTGGATCCTATAGAATCCATCCCTTGCATACCCTAGTGTTGGAAGATTGCTCTGATGGTTACTTGAATGGACTACTTCACCATATGATTTCACATTTTAAGCTCCCACTGCTCAAGTGTCTAGTGATCTGGGGTTGCACTGTGATTCAATTTAACCTAGTATGTTTAATGGGTCCAAGCATGCTGCCCGAGAGCCTCTATCTGGCTAGGGTCTTTCTCTCTTCTTATAGTGGCTTGATGGTGGGTGTGGTGACCCTGCATACCACTGCATGTTGTAGTATGCCAGTCGTTGATATAACATTCACGAAGTACCATTCCGCAAATATTACATCCCTCAGAGTAGTACAGCAGAACATAGCAGGTCCATAACTCATTCATTTATTATTACAAGCATAATACACATATCGTCTTGGAGCTCCTCTTGGGTCCTAAGAGGGATACTCCTGGGTTCGAGGCGAACCCAACTTAACTTACAATATAGAAGTCTCACTAGGTTATACACTTATTTCCTCGAGCAGCTAAGTACTAAGAGTTCGCACTGCTCGGCTACTACTACTACACGGTGCTTCTAGGCTTGATCTTCTCCGGAAGCCCCCCCCCGGTTCCGTAGACTATGAGGTAGTCTACGCCTTCAATACCTCCAGAGAGGTCTGGTTCTTCATAGCCGATGATCTCGGCTCCTTCAGGGTTGTCGTAGTCCTCCTCCAGACGATTCAGACAATCTAAGCAAGGGATTTAAGAGTGGGATGAGTACGAGCGTACTCAACAAGTTCATTATAGATAAGAGGTGTTTAATGCACTAGCTACGATATTAGACCGGAAAGTCTAATACCAATGCAGGTTTTGATAAACATTTCTTCAAGAGATTGCTTTTATTTCAAAGAGCTATGTCCGTCAGCCTTCACCGGTTTACTAGAACTTCATGGAGCTCCTTTCCGGCCACGTTCGCAGTTCCATATCCCGGAACAGGGAGTGACAGGTCACGGTTCTTTACACTCGCGAGAGGTGTGTTGCTTTACCCATAAGAGATCTTAACCTTGGTGCCAACCGGGCAGCTTTCCCGTCCACACTTCCTATGGTGTGAGGCCCGGTATAAGGTCATAGTCAATCATATTCCTCCGCTACCTCGCACACCCACCCTTTTGTAAGATTGTCTTCCCCTATATCTATGGTGAGACCGACCCAGGCATTTGTTCTCCCCTATACCAATTAAGGTAGACCGTTCCGAACAATTTTTTATATGCCCTGCCCTATCAACCATAGATAGACCGTTCCGGACACCTTACAATCCATCATAGACCGCATTACCGTGGGGACTTTAGGCTTCCCCAGCCTACCGCTTGTCCCTCAGGATACAAGTGTCTACGGCAAGCGCATCCGTTGATGTACAAGAGGTGGAAATACGATTGACTATTCCGTCCCACTCCAGATCTTGTGGTTAACACGGGTATTACGGCACAAGAATCACTGGACGACATTTGTTGTTTAATCCTAGATGGATATAAACCCTTGCAATGGAACCTCCACCATATCAACACAATCCATGGTTCCATTGCCCACCACATAGTCATATTCATAGTTATGAAGATAGTGGTTTTGGTTTTTATGCAATAGTGGTAATCATAGTACTTTGCAAGTAATTTGATAAAGATACTCAAATGACATGAGCAAGCGATGAACTTGCCTGAACACTGCAAAGTTTTGCAGTTGGATGGTGTGGACTGACCCTTGTCCTCTGTTTCTGAAAAATAGCATCATTGTCCGATAAGGGCAATGGTTAAAGAAGCAATTATGCATGATTCCAGTTTTAGGGTTTGTTCCCCCCTTCCGATGACATTATTATTTCATGTAAGAGGTTAATACTAAGATTGATTTGGAGATACTCTATTTAGGGTAAATACAACCTTGAAATATTGTCAAGGTGTTTTTAAAGTCCAATTGCATTAATGGACTTATTTTCATTATTGAAAATAATATGTGTGATTTAAATCATTTATTTAAATCATCAAATTAAGACTTAATCTTAGCTGTCTTCAAAAATTCTCTTTGATATTTTATTTTGATAGAGAATTTTATGCTGATCAATTTTCATATTTTTAATTATTTTTTTAGAGCTTTGCATTATTTTCTATTAATTTTCAAAGTTTCTGGTTTATTTGAAAATGTGAATTGTCATATTTACTCCCGGGCCCACCTGTCGGGGTGGCCCAGTGGGTTAGGTCGAACCCGAGCCACTCTGTTGGCTCGGTCGGCCCACTCGCTCTCTTCTCTCTCCTCGCAACGAAACCCTAATTCCCCCCTCGATTCTCTGGCGATGCCGTGGTCGCCGCCGCCTTCGCTGAAATACTACGGCCGTCTCCGGCCAACTCCGGCGACGAGATGCGGTGGATCTGGACCGCCCCACGATGGCGCACCAGATCCTCCGGCTCGATCTGCTCTTCGTCTCCTTCTTCGTTTGCCCCCGTCGCGTTCGCCCCTACGGCTATGAGGTTGCGCGGTGATGCGTCGCTCACCGGCGACTCTGGCGTCGTGACGCCACCATGGGCGCTGACGTGGTGGTGATGGGGCGCTCGCGCTCGGCGACGCCAGGCCAGGCGCGGCTTGGCGCTGCCGTGGGTGGCCCGTGCCGCCGTGCCGCCATGGCACGCCGGGTGCTCCGCTCCAGGTACACGCCTCCTTTAATCCCCTCCTTCTTCCTTCTATGCGCTCTGCTCCAGTGGTTGGCCTGCCTCTCCCATGGAGATGCTGTGCCGTGCCCACTGCTTGCGCTTGCTGTGCATGCGTGTGTGCTGCTGCTGCTCTTTTGGCTAGCTGTTGCTATTGCTCTACTGCCATGACTTGGTTCTATTCTTGTGCTCATGCTGGTATACTCCTCTCTCTGAGCTTAGCATCTGTGCTCATCTTCTGTATTGTTGTGACTCATGAATACTTGTTCATGAACATTCTATGATGCTCCTGTCATGCTAGGTTGGTGTTGAGATGCTACTGGTAATGTACCTATGCTGTGTATCTAGTTAGTTGCCCCTGGCTTGATTTCTGGGATGAATCCTTGCATATTTGCAAGTGCCAGTGCTATTTGTGTGATGCTTATTGGACTCTGGCTCATGGTAGGCTTGGCCTAGCTTAATTGCTGTCCATATACATCAATTCCTTGATGATATGCCTCTGGATACAATCATAAAAATGGTTTATGTACTTGTCTGTGATTCCATTGTTGCTTAACTGTGGCTGTTTAATTTATATAATTCCTGTGTGATGCCGGTGATGCCCTAGCATGCTCTAGCATGCTCTAGAAAGCTTCGATGATCTTGTGATCATCGGCTGCTTGTTAAAAGCTATGATGCTTCATCTTGTGCCTTACTAGTGCTTAATTTGAGTCGTGTGTGGGTGACATATAAATACCGGTGTGTCTTGTTGTTGGCTTAAGCAATTACTGTTGCTTGTAGTGATCCATTGGATCCACTGCAAAGCTCTGGTGTATTGATTACTTGTATATTCATTTATCTGTGTTGTCTTGCTTGGCTAAGTGGATAAATGATGTGAACTGCTTGCAGTTGTGATCATCTTACAGTTAATTTGATTGAGCTAGAGGGATGCCAACATCCGTTGGGAACCCTAGCTCCATTTGAACCCTTCGGGTAATGATATACTCGCTTTGGTGACTTTCTTGTGTGGCTAGGTAGTCGTTGTGACCCTAGCAGTGCTGTGTTTGCTAGAAATGGTTGCTCCTACCCCTGTTGGATGCTTCGTGCACTAATCCTGGTAGTCTTTCATAGGCTGCTAGGTTATTTGATGTTGAAATCATATCGGACGGATAACCGTCCAGATGATCCGATGGCTTAGCTAGTTGTGTGTTGCTAGGTGAATCTGGGTAGCTAGATAGGGATTAGTTCCTTGCTCGGATTTCCCTGGTTAAGTCACTTTTAATTCTATTGGCTTGATCGGTGTTCCCTTGGATCCATTCCTAATGGTTGTACCCTTATTTTGCTTGCATCATATGGTCGGTAGCCAAATGATGATACAACACGGTACCCACACCCTTTTGCTTGTGTGTGATTGATGCACATGCTTATTTATGAGCAAGACAGATGCTTGCTCATGATTCCTTGGTATACCTCACTCCAGCTCCTAGAAATGGGTGTTGATGTAGAGGTTCAGCTGCTGGTTGAGTTCTTGGCTTGCCCTGCTCCTCCTTGCAAGCTTGATATGCTTGGTTTATTTCCTGGTAATTTGGGAATAGATGAAACAGCTCTAGCTGTTCACCTGTTCTTGGTGTTCTTGAGCTGTACTTGGTTTCGATGACTTACCTCGTCGCTCGTCGATGGTTGAAGCTAATGGCTAGGGTTTTGGGCTCGTGAAAAGCTTTTATATGATCTTCTTCTTCTTCTCTCGGTCGACAACAAGGCCCGGCATGTGTTGGTGACTCACTAGGCTGTGCTTGTGTGTGTGTGTGTCTGCATGCACACAACCTTGTGAGCAGGCTGTGTGTGTGTGTAGCCCGATACTTTGCACTTGGCCGTGAGAGTGGATCAGCTCGGCGAACTTGGTATTATCCACCATTTCCATTTCTTTCTAACTCTGCCAAGTTGGCATAACTTGTTTTTGCTTTAATTTATGCAGGTTTCAAGCAATTGATCAAGATGATCCGAAGGTCATCAAGTCCAAGATCAAGTGAAGATGTTCTTATAGTATTTAGGATAGAATCTATCCTTTGTAATTTTTCTTTTTATTTTCTTTTCTATTTTTCCCAATTTGTGTAATGTGTTGTAATATATCATATTGCATTTCCGGATATTGTAATTGACAATGTATCATATGTGATTATCAATAAAGCTCAAGTTTTCCTTAATGAGCTTTGTCTAAGTGCTATATTATTTATATTCTTGATTAATGATAATTGTTTATTAAATTATCTCAAGTTTGAATTATGTGATATCCATTTGGTGTTTGAATTTGAAATTCAAATTCAAATTTGGTTTGAATTCAATCATATAACTTAATTTAGAATTCAATCATGCAACTTAAGATTGTGATGCATCTTCTCTTCTCTCTTCTCAAAACCCTAATCTAGTTAAGTAAGAACAAGTTCATCGCACTCTCGAAACCCTAACCCTGTAGGATGTCGAGAGAGAAACTTGTCCCTCTTCGATGCGCTTTTGTTTTAAAAGCGCGAAATTTCCCCGTAATTTACGATGCAATGCACATCCCTTTCTAAAATCTACCCCTCGATCGTCTCTAAACCCGGGACATTACGGCCTTTCCCCTTAAAGAAAACTTCGTCCCGAAGTTGTGGTTGTGATACCCGAAGAGTTCGGGGTATGTTTTCCTCGGGTCTTCCTCTTTTTCCCGGGTGGCTTCCCTCTCGGATGATGCTTCCATTGTATCTTGCAGTACTTTATGGCTCGATTCCTGAGTTGTTTCCAGTTCTCCTCGAGAATCTTCGCTGGCTTCTCGATGTATGTTAAATCTGGTTGTAACTCGAGCCCTTCATGTGATACTGGTTCATCTGGGGTCTTCAAACACTTTCTGAGTTGCGACACATGGAATACGTTGTGAACCTGAGATAACCTTCCCGGTACTTCCAATTCAAAGGCTAATCCTCGGTTTTGACTCAGAATCTTGAAAGGTCCGATGTATCTAGGGCTTAACTTTCCCTTTACTCCAAATCTCTGAAGTCCTTTCATCGGGCTCACCTTGAGATATACCATGTCTCCAACTTGTGGCTCCCATGTTCTTCTCTTCTGATCGGCGTAACTCTTTTACCGACTTTGAGCTATCTTCAACCTATCTCTTATGATGTCAATGATTTGTTGCTTTTCCTTGACATAATCAGGGTTAAACTCCTTGCTTGCTCCAGCTTCATACCAGCATATGGGTGATCTACACTTTCTTCCATACAAAGCTTCGAACGGTGCCATCTTGATGCTGCTTTGATAGCTATTATTGTATGAAAACTCTGCTAGTGGCAAGTGCTCCTCCCATGATCCTCCGAAGTCTAGGGCACAAGCCCTAAGCATATCCTCTAGGATCTGGTTAGTTCTCTCGGTTTGTCCACCTGTCTGAGGATGATAGGCGGTACTATAGTCCAACTTGGATCCTAAAGCTTCGTGTAGTTGCTTCCAAAATGCTGACGTGAACACGGATCCTCGATCCGACACGATCTTCTTGGGCACTCCATGTTTACTCACGATCTCTTTGATGTAAAGATCGATGAGTTTCTCTCCTTTATTTTGCTGATTTACCGCTAAGAAGTGTGCACTTTTTGTCAACCGGTCCACGATTACCCATATCATGTCCTTCTTTTTATTAGTCATGGGTAGTCCGGTGATGAAATCCATTCCTATCTCCTCCCATTTCCATTCTGGAATGGGTAAAGGTTGTAACTTTCCTGCCGGACTCTGGTGTTCGGCCTTCACCCTTTGGCAAGTATGGCATTCCGCAACATATTGTGCTATCTCTCTCTTCATGTTGTTCCACCAGAATAACTCCTTTAGATCCATGTACATCTTCGTACTTCCCGGATGTATGGAGTATGGTGTTTGATGGGCTTCCCGGAGTATTACTTCCTTGATTTCAGCAATATCCGGAACGCAAATCCTCTTCTGAAACCATAGTGATCCTGATTCTCCTCGGTGAAATTCTGATGGTCTACCTTCATCTATCCTTCTCATCTCCTCCACGATGAATGGGTCGTCCAACTGTCCCATCATTATCTCATTCTTTAAGTTAACATTTAGCTCATCGGCTACTTGTAAAGCCGATAGTCCTTCATGAGCTTCTTTCTCCCAAAGCTGTATTTGGGCTTGGCTTATTTCCTTCCTCAACTCCGGTGATAACTCTTGTTCCACTCCTCCAGTGCTCTTCCTACTCAAAGCATCTGCTACAACATTAGCCTTTCCTGGAGTATAATTGATGGTCAAATCATAATCTTTGATCAGTTCAAGCCATCTTTTCTGCCTCATATTGAGTTCCTTTTGAGTGAAGAAGTACTTGAGACTCTTATGATCCGTATAGAGCTCACACTTGGCTCCATAGAGAAAATGTCTCCAAGTTTTTAGTGCAAATACAACTGCTGCTAATTCTAAGTCATGTGTTGGATAGTTCACTTCATGAGGTCTGAGTTGCCTCGATCCATAAGATATTACCTTCCGATCCTGCATGAGTACGCAACCCAATCCATGCTTGGATGCGTCACAGTACACGGTGTAATCCTTGCCAACTTCGAGAACCGCCAACACCGGTGCCGTGGTGAGTTTCTCTTTCAGAGTTTGAAAACTCTTCTCACACTCCTCTGACCACACGAATGGTGTGTTCTTCCTTAACAACTTCGTCATTGGTCCTGCTATTTTGGAGAATCCTTCAATGAATCTCCGATAGTAACCTGCCATTCCTAGGAATCCTCGGATTTCCTTGACAGTCTTGGGTGCTTCCCATTCTAAAACTGCTGCTACCTTGCTCGGGTTAACAGCTATTCCATCTTTGCTAATGACATGACCAAGAAATTCCACTTGATCTAGCCAAAATTCACACTTACTGAATTTGGCATAGAGTTGATGTTCTCTTAGTGTTTGCAACACTAACCTCAGATGTTCAGCATGTTCGGCTTTTTCTTTGGAATAGATCAAGATATCATCAATGAATACGATGACAAACTTGTCTAGATATGGCATGAAAATCTTATTCATGAGATTCATGAAAATTGTTGGGGCATTGGTTAATCCGAAAGGCACTACAAGGTATTCATGATGTCCATACCTTGAGACAAAGGCTATTTTTGGAACGTCTTCCTTCTTGATCTTTATCTGGTGATAACCGGATCTTAGATCAATTTTGGAAAAGACTCCCGCGCCTCTAACTTGATCAAATAGATCTTGTATTCTTGGAAGTGGGTACTTGTTCTTGATTGTGACATTGTTCAAATTCCTGTAGTCTCCGCACATCCTTCTACCACCATCTCTTTTATCCACGAAGATCACAGGTGATCCCCATGGTGAAACACTTTCTTGTATGAATCCTTTTTGTTCCAAGTCATCCAATTGCTCCTTAAGTTCTTTCAACTCCTTAGGCCCCATCTTATATGGTGCTTTTGTAGGATAACGTAGCATAGAAAACAAAAAATTTCCTACCGCGAACACGAAATCCAAGCCAAGATGCAATCTAGAAGACGGTAGCAACGAGGGGATTATCGAGTCTCACCCTTGAAGAGATTCCAAAGCCTACAAGATGAGGCTCTTGTTGCTGCGGTAGACGATCACTTGCCGCTTGCAAAAGCGCGTAGAAGATCTTGATCACGGCGCCACGAACGGGCAGCACCTCCGTACTCGGTCACACGTTCGGTTGTTGATGAAGACGACGTCCACCTCCCGTTCCGGCGGGCAGCGGAAGTAGTAGCTCCTCTTGAATCCGACAGGCACGACGGCGTGGTGTCGGTGGCGGTGGAGAACTCCGGCGGAGCTTCGCTAAAGCACGCGGGAGCTATGGAGGAGAGGGGGGCGGCTAGGGTTTGGGAGGGGGTGGCCGGCCACTCAAGGGGGGCGGCCAGGTTGTGGTCTTAGGGTGGCCAGCCCCCTCCCCTTGGCCCCTCATTATATAGGTGGAAGCCCCAAGTGTTGGACTACAAGTCTCCGAATAAGACCCGAACCCAAAACCTTCCATGTGATAGGGAAACCTACCCAAGGTGGGAATCCCACTTGGGTGGGATTCCCCCCTTCCATGTGGGGGTGGCCGGCCCCCATAGGGGAGTCCACTTGGGACTCCTCCCCACTAGGGTTGGCCGGCCATGGAGGTGGAGTCCCTCCTGGACTCCACCTTCCTTGGTGGTTTCTTCCGGACTTTTCTAGAACCTTCTAGAACCTTCCATAGAACCTTCCGCATCATTTTAATTCACATAACATGACATCCTATATATGAATCTTATTCTCCGGACCATTCCGAACTCCTCGTGATGTCCGGGATCTCATCCGGGACTCCGAACAAATATTCGAACTCCATTCCATATTCAAGTTCTACCATTTCAACATCCAACTTTAAGTGTGTCACCCTACGGTTCGCGAACTATGCGGACATGGTTGAGTACTCACTCCGACCAATAACCAATAGCGGGATCCGGAGATCCATAATGGCTCCCACATATTCAACGATGACTTTAGTGATCGAATGAACCATTCACATACAATACCAATTCCCTTTGTCACGCGATATTTTACTTGTCCGAGGTTTGATCTTCGGTATCACTCTATACCTTGTTCAACCCCGTCTCTTGACAAGTACTCTTTACTCGTACCGTGGTATGTGGTCTCTTATGAACTTATTCATATGCTTGCAAGACATTAGACGACATTCCACCGAGAGGGCCCGAGTATATCTATCCGTCATCGGGATGGACAAATCCCATTGTTGATCCATATGCCTCAACTCATACTTTCCGGATACTTAATCCCACCTTTATAACCACCCATTTACGCAGTGGCGTTTGGTGTAATCAAAGTACCTTTCCGGTATAAGTGATTTACATGATCTCATGGTCATAAGGACTAGGTAACTATGTATTGAAAGCTTATAGCAAATAACTTAATGACGAGATCTTATGCTACGCTTAATTGGGTGTGTCCATTACATCATTCATATAATGATATAACCTTGTTATTAATAACATCCAATGTTCATGATTATGAAACTAATCATCCATTAATCAACAAGCTAGTTTAAGAGGCATACTAGGGACTTCTTGTTGTCTACATATCACACATGTACTAATGTTTCGGTTAATACAATTATAGCATGGTATATAAACATTTATCATAAACATAAAGATATATAATAACCACTTTTATTATTGCCTCTTGGGCATATCTCCAACGAGTCTCCCACTTGCACTAGAGTCAATAATCTAGATTACATTGTAAGGTACCTAACACCCATGGCATTACGGTGTTGGTCATGCTTTGCCCTAGGGAGAGCTTTAGTCAACGGATCTGCTACATTCGGATCGAGTGTGTACTTTGCAAATCTTTACTTCTCCATCTTCGATGTACTCGCGAATCGAATGATAACGCAGCTTGATATGCTTCAGCCTCTTGTGTCACCTTGGTTCTTGTGCATTGGCGATGGCACCCATGTTGTCACAATAGATGACTAGTGGGTCCAATGCACTAGGAACCACACCGAGCTCTACAATGAACCTCTTCATCCATACCGCTTCGACGAAGCCTCCGAAGCCGCTATGTACTCCGATTCCGTTGAGGATTTCGCCACCGTGCACTTGCTTCGAGCTTGCCCGAGCTCTATCGCAGCACCATTCAATATAAACACGTACCCGGATTGTGACTTAGAGTCATCGGGATCGGTGTTCCAACTTGCATCGGTGTAACTTGTTACAACGAGCTTTTGGTCACCTCCATAACAAAGAAACATATCCTTAGTTCTTTTCAAGTACTTCGGGATATTCTTGACCGCTGTCCAGTTGTTCCATTCCTGGATCACTTTGATATCTCGCTAGTCAAACTAACGGCATGTGCTATATCCGGTCTTGTACATAGCATGGCATACATGATAGAGCCTACTGCCGAGGCATAGGGGATCCGACTCATCCTTTCTCTTTCTTCGCCGTAGCTGGACCTTGAGTCTTACTCAAGACCTTGCACTGGTAACATAGGTAAGAATCCTTTCTTACTTTCGTCCATTCTAAACTTCTTTAGAATCTTGTCCAGGTATGTACTCTGTGATAGCCCTATTAGACGTCTTGATCTATCTCTATAAATCTTGATGCCTAATATATACGATGCTTCACCAAGGTCTTTCATTGAAAAACTATTATTCAAATAACCCTTTACACCGCTTAATAGTTCTATATCATTCCCAATCAATAATATGTCATCTACATATAATATCGTGAATGCTACAGAGCTCCCATTCACTTTCTTGTAAATACAGGCCTCTCCATGACACTGTATAAACCCGAAGTCTTTGATCACCTTATCAAAGCGTCGGTTTCAACTTCTTGATGCTTGCTTCAGTCCATAAATTGAACGCTGAAGTTTGCATACTTTGTCGACATTTTTAGGATCGACAAAACCTTTGGGTTGTACCATATACAACTCCTCCTCAATGTCTCCATTAAGGAACGCTGTTTTGACATCCATCTGCCAAATCTCATAATCGAAAAATGCAGCTATTGCTAACAGAATCCTTACAGATTTTAGCTTCGTTACAGGTGAGAAAGTCTCATCGTAGTCAACACCTTGAATTTGTCGGAAACCCTTTGCGACAAGTCGAGCTTTATAGACAGTAATATTACCATCAGGCTCCCTCCCCGGATGAGGATCTCTCCGATAATGGCTCCCTCCACGTCGCCCCCTAAACCCTAGAACCCATTGCACCGGTGATCTCTCCGATCTCTGGTGATCCACCATTTCCAATCCAACCATCCTCTCCAGCATCCTCCCTCCTACATCCCCATATCCTTTTCACCCACCAACCCCTAGATCTGATGGCAATACCGGCGACCTCTTCGAAGATGGAGTCTGGCGATCCAACACGAGTTTGTTCATCTGAAGGCATACATGATCTGGATCTGGTGGCTCAGCGTTGGGCAGTGAAGTATACTACTTTGCTGCAGATGAAATGCAAACCTTCCCACTCTGGTATGATCCTCCTTCACTCTGACCGTCGCCGTTTAGTTCTTCAAGATGATGAAGGTATCACTGTGGATGCCAAGATTGTTTCTTTTGATGTACCTATTTCTATGGGTATCTCGGTGGAATTCCCTTGCCACCTGGTACATGTTGAGGAGCAGATCTCCCTGGTGGATGACCATGATCAGAATACATCTGGATTTCCACGTGAATCTTGGAAGGAGGAAGCCCCCTGGACTTGGAAGGTCTCTTATTCCACGATGAAAGATCTTGATCGTGGACGTATGAAGTCCTACGATGGTATTTTGAAATTTTGGACATCCAATAGTTGGCTTGTTCTTCTCAATGCAAAGGATGAACCAATTGCTGTGCAAGTTCTTCGTGGGAAGCCTAGTTATTTATCGGGTTCAAAAGTGAACTTTTCACATCATGTGGTAAGAATTAATTCTGTTATTGCTGCTGCTGTAATGGATGATCGGATGGCGGATCAGGCGGCTCAGGTGGATAGTTCTACTGATAAGAATATCTCTACTTCTGAGAAGGCTGGGGTTCCTTGTGTTGCTGCTCACTCTGATCATCTTGTGGAGGAACCACCTGTCTCTGACCCTTCGTTTGCGATGCATACTGCTATTACCCTTGGCCTGGACTTTAAAGCTGGTGAAAATTTTGCCAAAGAAGTTTTGAGGAGGTTCTCTAGTCCTGTTCATTCTTTAAAGGGAAAGGCCTCCTTCACTTTGGTAGTCTCTTTTGGGCGTGCATCATTTAGAATGAATGAAGAAAATGTGGCCTTAGCTCTAGAAGCTGCTCTTGGAGGTTTCTGTGGCTCTCTTGGGGTGACCCAGTTGAGGGATAGAGTTTTTTCTTTCAGAGTAGCTAGCAAAGATGTTGGATTTTATATCATTCAAAAGAGGGTTTTTCTTACAGACAAGTTCAAATGCTACTTCCACTTGTGGAGTGATGGAGGTCCAAATTGGAGGAGGGAATTCCATATGTGGCAGCAAGACTCTGATCAGCAGTGGACTTTGGTTAGTCCTTCAAAGAGAACATTTAAGTTGGGTATGAAGGCCCTTAATCTACCAGCTCCTAAACCAGCCCTTAAGCACACAGCCCCAATCACTAAGAAACTGGTCTTTGCTGAAAAAATACAGTATGATGCTAAGAAAGGATATGCTTGCCGATCACGTTAGTTCTCGTCGATCTACATGTTTATAGCACATTATCTACTCCGAGTGATCTCCTTTGGTACCACTATACCTATCCAACAAAGGAAGTCGGTGGGTGAAGTCTATTCTGCTGTCAACAATGAATTAGTAGAGGAAGTGACTGAGCCTGTCGCCAAGGAGGCATCTGATGATGCCTCAAATGGCCATATTATTTCTAATGATAGCAAAGATGTTCCATTTGAACAAATGATTGATGATATGGTGTTCCAAGTTTGGAAGTGTCAACGCTGCCTCAGTATGAATCACCTCACAAAGCATTGTGTCAATAATATTCGTTGTCGAGGATGTTTTAACTATGGTCACATTAAAAGGAATTGTCTTTCGGCTACAGCCTATTTGGGTAAGCGTTGGGTTCCAAAAATAGCAAAAGAAGGGGAGTTGGGCTCGGACACATCTAGTACTATTGGGCCGACTCGCTGAGATTGTCGGTTCGTCTCCCAAGGCAGGGGAGGTGGCATTAAATTGGTCGGCTGGGATAGCCAACGAGTCGACTCCACATCGTTCGCCACCGCCCCTCTCCTCTGGTGCTCCGCCTACGCCAATGGCGAACTTTGAAGTTGATCCTGCACAGTGGGTGCCATGGGGGCACCAGGTGATCGATGGAGGGCCGACGCGGTTGCCCAGGTCTTTCTACTTCGCCACGCAAGATCCTCCGCAGCAGCACCAAAGTGATTGCATTGGTATCGTTCATCCGCCCCCTCCGCCTAATCTGCAAGCTTTCTGGCGTCATCAGGTTCGCAACTTTCTGGTTGGACCCCTCAATCGCAATGTCATAGATTATCAGCCAAGCTTGTATGGGGTCGGATTATATCAGTTTAGTGGTCCAACTGCGGTTAGTGCTTTGGTTCAGCATGGAGAGTACAATATTAATGCCAATACTACAGTCAGATTTGTTCCTGTTGATCGTGCATTGAATCATAGGGCTGAGCAGGGTTTCCGCAAGGGTTGGTTGATGTTCATTGGTATGCAACCAGACTATAGGAATGATCTTGATATTGCCAATGCTGTTTCAACCTTTGGCAAATTTTTGTATTGGAATCATACTGATCCTATCATGGAGAGGGTTCTGGTCTATGCTGCTTTTTCTTCACCTGCTATGGTTCCAAGAGATGTGGTGTTTGGAAGGTTTGCCTCTGTGGGAGGAGTGAAGGAGTCTTGGACTGTTCCCCTGTATATTCTTACTGCTGAATTTGCAGAAGAGCTGCCAGCTGATGAAGATCCTATGCCACCTAATGGTAATCCACATCCCCTGCCTGGGAACTTGCAGCCAATGGATCATATGTTTGTTCCTCCACAGTACCCTAAACTAGGATGGAATATGGTGCCAGTTGAGCAGGGACCAATGGGGCAGGACCCAATGGGGCACAATGATCACCATATGGGGCACAATGATATGTTTCAGCAGGATATGCAAGAAGAGGAAGATCAGCAGCAGCGAGCAGGAAGAGAATCAAGAGGAGGATGACCAGGAAGCAGAGTCTATGGTGTTGGTGCCCTCCGATGTCTCCGGGGATTCGAGTTAACATGGGGCAGGAAAATCGGGTGGTTGTGCAGTTCATGCGAGCATTTGGACCGCCTACGTAATGCCACATCAAGTGGTTTTTGGTCCCATAATACCTCCCGACATGCAATGGGGAAAATTGTTTGAGCACATGGTTCCCAAATTATTATCTGCGTCTGTTCCTTTGGCTGTTCAGTTATCTCCTTTCACACTGCTCAAGAGATCTTGGGATATTGCTTTCTTTGGCAAGGAAGGGGATTGGTTTTTATCTAAGGGTGCATGCTTTACTGAATTCCATAGGCCCAAGTGCTCACCAAGGAGGAAGGCAGTAGTTACAAAGGACTCATTGGTGGAGAAGAAGGATCACATTGAAGTGTTGTTTGAAGCTACTCCTTTGGTGACTAAAAGCGAGAGAGCAAGGAAAGTGATCACTCCTTTGGTCCGATCAAAGGAGCGTCGTTTTACTAGGAGTTGCTTAAAGGATGGTTATAGACACTGCTCCTGTCATTGAGGCTCCACCTAAGAAGAAGGCCAAGGGCAGAGCCAAGCTTTTGGTGGTCCAAGATGATCGGCAGGATGATTCCTCCACACCCCGTCCCGAGAAGAATACTAATGATGAGAGTGAAGAGGGGTTTATCAGAACTCCAGCAACACCTATTCATGTTTTGCAAAGAATTGGAAGGCAGCTGGGTATCCCAGAGGAGAAATTGACTAAGGAGAAGCTTGGAGCTGCTCCTAAGAAGACCACTGATGATAATGAGTGATAATGTGTAGTTGGTGGCATGATGAGTTTCTGCTTGGAGGCTTTTGGGTCTTATGTGTTAGTCTATGTGGTTGCTGTGTGGATGCTATGGTTTGCCAATATGCTAGTGTGTTCAGTGTGAGTTCCCTGGTGGTCCAATGTACCAGCATGTTCTGTGTGAGTTTTGTGGTGTGGGTATTATGTTTTGGATGGTGCTCTCAACAATATGGGTATGCTGTGTTCTGTAAGATTTTAAGACCACTTCATATCAGATGCAATGGGTATTTGAATGGGGGATACTATGTTTCCCCACATGCTGTCATTCTCTCCCTGGTTATTTATTATGTATACATTAAGTAAGAGAAAATGGAGTGTTTTATGCTGGAATGTTAGAGGCCTAAATTCTGAAGGTCGACAGAGAGAATTAAGAGCAAAAATTGATGAAAGTGGTTGTCATATAGTATGCATACAAGAAACTAAATGTGAGAATTTTGACTGGCGTTTAATTAGGACCTTCTGTCCTAAACGCTTTGATAGTTTTGCCTTCTCTCCATCAGTGGGAGCGTACTGGGGAATTTTAGTTATTTGGAATTCATCTGTCTTTGCTGGTTCCCTGGTGGAAGTACATCGTTTTGGTATCGGGATAGAATTTGTCTCTGCTCACAATAATGAGAACTGGACACTAGTCACGTGTATATGGACCTTGTCAAGGAGTGGAAAGGGATCAGTTTGTTGATTGGTTGTACAACTTGTCAATTCCTTGCTCTGCAAATTGGTTGTTGTTGGGAGATTTCAATTTCATCAGATCCCAAGACAATAGGAATAAGCCAGGAGGAGATGTTAATGATATGTTCTTGTTTAATGAGATTATTGGGCATTTAGGATTACTTGAGTTGCCTTTGAAAGGTAGAAGGTACACCTGGTCCAATATGCAAAGAGAGCCTTTATTGGAACAGCTTGATTGGTTCTTCACTAGCCAGAACTGGATTTCTGTATATCCTAACACTTTGGTCCTGCCTTTGGCCAAGAAAGGATCTGATCA
This sequence comes from Lolium rigidum, assembly GCF_022539505.1. NCBI lineage: Eukaryota > Viridiplantae > Streptophyta > Magnoliopsida > Poales > Poaceae > Lolium > Lolium rigidum. The sequence goes on along the minus strand of NC_061508.1, from coordinate 313,045,558 downwards.
TGTTCCCTGTGTAGTTCATATTGGCACTGAAATACCCAAGGCCAAGATCTTCAGGTTTGAGAATTATTGGGTGGATTTGCCAGGGTTTAAGGAGTGTGTCACACAATCTTGGGAGAGAGGTTCTGCTAAGGCATACAGCTCTGCTATCATGGCAGACAAATTAAAAGGTCTAAGGCATGATTTGAAGAAATGGCACTTGAGTCTGGCTAGGCTTAAAGGATTGATTCAAAATTGTAATAAGGTAATTGTTATTTTGGACACTCTAGAAGAAGAGAGGCCTTTATACAGAGAAGAGTTTAACTTTAGGCAGATTGTGAAGTTACATTTGGAGGAGCTTTTGTTGGCTGAGTGCAATTACTGGAAAAAAAGATGTACCATTAGGTGGATCAAGCAAGGAGAAGATAATACAAGGTTTTTTCATGCCATGGCTACTGAGAGGTACAGGAGGAACAATATTGCGGTTCTGCATGATGGTGATGGTAATGAAGTAGCTGATCACCATGCCATGGCAGCTTTATTGTGGGCTGAATATAAAAATAGGATGGGGAGATCCGAGGGTATTTCCATGCGGTTTAATTTACACTCCTTGATTAAAAGAGTGGATGGGCTTGAGGAATTAACCTGTTCCCTTTACGGAAAAGGAAATGGATGATGTGGTGAAAGATATGCCAGGTGATAGGGCTCCTGGCCCAGATGGATTCAATGGACTTTTTTTGAAGAGATGTTGGCATATTATTAAAAAGGATTTTTATAAGTTGGCTGAGGATTTTCATAAAGGGACTATAAGGCTGCAAAATATAAATGGATCTTATATCACATTGGTACCAAAGAAACAAGTTTCAATGACGAGTCAATGATTTTAGACCAATCTCTCTTACCAATGTGTGTGTTAAGTTTTTGACTAAGCTTGCTTGCTAATAGATTGCAATCAAGGATTCTTGAATGTTTGCATAAAAATCAGTATGGTTTCTTGAAGAATAGAACAATTCAAGACTTGTCTTGCATGGGCCTTTGAATACCATGTTTCGTGCCATGTGTCCAAGAAGCCTATAATAATTCTGAAACTGGATTTTGCAAAAGCATTTGATACCATAGAGCATGAGGCAATTCTGCAGGTCATGAAACATAAGGGTTTTAATAATCAGTGGCTGGGGTGGGCTAAGGCAATTCTCTCCACTGGAACTTCATCAATACTTTTAAATGGTGTTCCAGGCAAACAGTTTGAATGTAAAAGAGGAGTAAGACAAGGAGATCCTATTTCTCCTCTGTTCTATCTATTTGGATCAGATTTGTTGCGATCTGCGAGTTAATGAGTTAGTGCATCTTGGAAAATTAAGGAGACCAATTGAGACTAATGATATGGATTTCCCAATAGTCCGAGTATGTCGATGACACACTTTTAATTCTGCCGACGAGATAAAGATCAATTGCGAGGCCTTGAAGGAGGTTCGAATAAATTCTCACAGTCCATCGGCCCGAAAATAAATTTTGATAAGTCCCAAATGGTTCCTATAAATGTGCACGAGGAGACATTGGAGCGAGTTAGTCGAGGTTTTTGGTTGTCAGGTTGGGAAAATGCCTTTCACTTATCTGGGTTTGCCATTGGGGACTGTGAAGCCTACTATTACTGAGTTGTCTCCCTTAGTGTGTAGGCTGGAAAGAAAATTATCTGCCAGCTCTAGCTTTCTTTCACAAGGGGCTAGATTACAGCTGATTAATTCTGCTCTTGCTTCTATGCCCTTGCATTTCTTGTGCTCTTTGCAATTGCCAGTGGGTCTTACTGTTCAGTTGGATAGAATTTTGAGGCAGTGCCTTTGGAGAGATAGAGAAGGTGAACCAAAGCAATCTCTTGCAGCTTGGGAGATGATTTGTAAGCCAAAGACAAGAGGGGGTTTGGGGATTGTTAATTTCCAGAAACAGAATGCAGCCTTGCTTATCAAATTTCTAGATAAGTTTTATAACAAAAGAGATTTGCCTTGGGTAAAGTTAATATGGGAAAAGCACTATGATGGTAAAATTCCTCATGCTGAGAATTTATGTGGATCGTTCTGGTGGAAGGATGTGGTCAGACAGGTAGATAATTTCGTAGGCTGTGGCAAGGGTAAAGTCTGAGTACTTGGAGATACTTTTCTATTTTGGTCGGATAAATGGTTGGTTGATGGTGTCCCTCTTACTCTTCGAGAACAAATTTCCAAGATTATTCTCTTTTGTGGTGAATAAGGAAATAATGGCTGCTGAAGTTTATGATATGGAAAATATAGCAGAACTGTTCTATACCCCTTTGTCTCAGCCAGCTTTCATAGAACTACAAGAGTTGCAGAATTTGATGGAGAGAAATCCAGTCACTGGTGATAAGGATGAGTGGACATACTGTTGGGGAGGTGCTTATACATCAGCTAAATTTTATTCCCATATTCATGAGCATATTAAGGTCCCCAAGGTTTATAAGTGGATTTGGCAGTCTTGTTGTATGATGAAAATTAAGGTTTTTGCTTGGCTCTTATTGGTGGATCGTTTAAACACTAGAGACTTGCTGCAGCGCCGACACTGGAATGTCACAAATGTCTATCACTGTGAATTATGTCCTATGCATGTGCATGAGGATAGGATCCATCTCTTTTTTGAGTGCAATTTTAGTAGGAGGATCTGGAGCTATCTCCAAATTGATTGGCCAGCCAGTGATGAGGTGCAGTTCATTTTGGATCATGCTAGGAAGGAGTTTGCAAAGCCATTTTTTATGGAAGTGATCATGCTGGCGTGTTGGCACATTTGGATTGCTAGAAATGGGAAGATCTTCCGAAGTGAGAAGCCTGCTTTTGCAAAGTGGAAGGCTGGTTTTATACATGACATGTACTTGTTGAGATATAGAATTAAAGTCAAACATAGGGACACTTTGATAGAGTGGATTAGGACTGCGCCTTAGAGTCTACCTAGGTAGGGTTTTTTCCTTCCTTTTTCCTCTTTTTGGTTTTTGTACATAAGACTTTTTTATCTTTGAATAAAGTTTTGCTGTGGGGCTGTTGCCTCACAGTGGTTGGTCAAAAAAAATATTACCATCAGCATCTGTTTTTCTCTTGAAGATCCATTTATTCTCGACAGCCTTGCGGCTATCAGGTAAGTCTACCAAAGTCCATACTTTGTTATCATACATGGATCCCATTTCGGATTTCATGGCTTCTTGCCATTTGTTGGAATACGGGCTCATCATCGCTTCTTCATACGTCGCGGGGTCTTCATTATTGTTATCCACAATCATGACATTTAGACAAGGATCATACCAATGCAGAGTGGCACGTTCCCTTGTCGATCTGCGAGGTTCGAGTAGCTATCTCGTTTGAAGCTTCATGATCATTATCATTAGCTTCCTCTGTTGCCGGTGTAGGCGGCACGGGAACATCTTCCGGTATCTGCGCTACTGCGATCAACGAGCAGAGATTCTTCAATCTCATCGAGTTCTACTTTTCTTCTAGTCACTTATTTAGTGAGAAATTCTTTCTCAAGAAAGGTTCCGTTCTTAGCAACAAAGATCTTGCCTTCGGATCTGTGATAGAAAGTGTACCCTATAGTTTCCTTAGGGTATCCTATGAAGACGCATTTCTCCGCTTTGGGTTCTAGCTTGTCCGGTTGTAACTTTTTTACATAGGCTTCGCAACCCCAAACTTTTAGGAACGACGACTTAGGTTTCTTATTAAACCATAATTCATACGGTGTCGTTTCAACGGATTTTGATGGTGCTCTATTTAAAGTGAATGCGACTGTCTCTAATGCATAACTCCAAAATGATAACGGCAAATCAGTAAGAGACATCATAGAACGAACCATATCTAAGAGAGTTCGATTACGACGTTCGGACACACCGTTTCGTTGAGGTGTTCCCGGCGGTGTCAATTGTGAAAGTATTCCGCATTTCTTTAAATGCATGCCAAACTCATAAATCAGATATTCACCTCCACGATCTGATCGTAGAAATTTAATCTTCTTGTTACGCTGATTTTCTACTTCACTTTGAAATTCCTTAAACTTCTCGAAAGTTTCGGATTTATGTTTCATGAAATAGATATACCCATATCTACTCAGATCATCTGTGAAAGTTAGAACATAACGATAACCACCGCGCGATGCTACACTCATTGGTCCGCACACATCGGTATGTATGATTTCCAATAAGTCGGTAGCTCGCTCCATAATACCGAGAGAATGGAGTCTTAGTCATTTTTCCCATTAGACATGCTTCGCATCTATCAAGTGACTCAAAGTCAAGTGATTCAAGTAACCCATCGGTATGGAGTTTCTTCATGCGTTTCACTCCAATATGACCAAGACGACGATTGCCACATATAAGTAGAATTATCATTCAATTTAATTCGCTTAGCATCAATGTTATGTATATGTGTATCACTACTATCGAGATCTAACGAAATAAGCCATTCTTTTCGGGTGCTCGACCATAAAAGATATTATTCATAAAAATAGAACAACCATTATTCTCGAGACTTGAATGAATAACCATCTTGCATTAAACAAGATCCGGATATAATGTTCATGCTCAACGCGGGTACAAAATAACAATTATTTAGGCTTAAAACTAATCCCGAAGGTAGATGTAGAGGAAGTGTGCCGACGACGATCACATCGACTTTGGATCCATTTCCAACGCGCATGGTCACTTCATCTTTTAGTAGTCTTCGTTTATTCTTTAGTTCCTGTTTCGAGTTACAAATATGAGCAACCAAACCGAGTATCAAATACCCGGTACTAGTACGAGAACCGAGTAAGATAAACATCTATAAAATGTATATCGAGATATACCTTCTTTCTTCTTCTTGACAAGGCCGCTCTTCGGATCCGCCAAATACTTGGAGCAATTACGCTTCCGGTGTCCCTTCTCCTTGCAGTAATAACACTCAGCATCAGGCTTAGGGCCAGTCTTAGGTTTCACAGGAGGTGTGGCAGCTTTCTTGCCACTCTTCTTGTTCTTGCCTTTAGACTTGCCCTGTTTCTTGAAGCTGGTGGTCTTGTTGACCATCAACACTTGGTGCTCTTTCTTAATTTCAATCTCAGCAGATTTCAGCATGGAGAAGAGTTCGGGTAACTCTTTGTTCATGTTACGCATATTGTAATTCATCACAAAGTTCTTGTAACTAGGTGGCGGTGATTGAAGGACACGATTAATCCCCGATCTGTTAGGAATCACTATTCCCAAGTCATCGAGTTTCTTCGCATGCCCGGTCATGGCGAGCATGTGCTCACTAACGGAGCTGCCTTCTTCCATCATGCAGGTGAAGAAGTGTTTCGATGCTTCATAGCATTCCACGGCCGCATGAGTCTCAAATATAGTCTTCAACTCATTGATTAACTCATGTGGATCGTGGTGCTCAAAACGTTTTTGAAGATCGGCTTCCAGACTGCATAAGATGGCACACTGAACTTGAGAGTACCGAGTTTTCCGAGTTGCGTAAACAGCTTTTACTTCATCGGTTTCAGTTTCTGCAGGAGGGTCACCTAGCGATGCATCAAGCACATATTGCAGATTTCCGCCATTGAGGAAAATCCTCACATGACGGAACCAGTCGGTGAAGTTGCTACCGTTGCTCTTAAGCTTTTCTTTTTCTAGGAACTGGTTAAAATTGATTGAGGACGCCATATCTACAACATATTTGCAATAGTTTAGACTAATGTTTATGACAAATTGAGTTCAAATTTTAATTCAATATAATTAAAAACTAGGTGAACTCCCACTCAAAACAATATCCCTCGCATTGTCTTAGTGATCACACGAACCAAATCCACCACACCAAGTCCGATCATCACGAGACAAGATGTAACTTCAATGGCGAATACTCAAAGTGTTCATCATATCAATCATATGATTCATGCTCTACCTTTCAGTATCACGTGTTCCGAGACCATGTCTGTACATGCTAGGCTCGTCAAGGCCACCTTAGTATCCGCATGTGCAAAACTGGCTTGCACCCGTTGTATGCACTTGTTGATTCTATCACACCCGATCATCACGAGATGCTTCGAAACGACAAGTCTTGGCAACGGTGCTACTAAGGATGAACACTTTATTATCTTGAGATTTTAGTGAGAGGGATCATCTTATAATGCTACCGTCGCGATCTAAGCAAAATAAGATGCATAAAAGGATTAACATCACATGCGGTTCATATGTGATATGATATGGCCCTTTTGTCTTTGCGCCTTTGATCTTCATCTCCAAAGCACGGACATGATCTCCATCATCAACGGGCATGATCTCCATCATCGTCGGCGAAGCACCAAGGTCAATGGCGCCGTCTTCATGATTGTCCTCCATGTAGCAACTATTACAACTACTTTGAAATACTACTCAACATGAAATTTAAAGACAACCATAAGGCTCCTGCCGGTTGCCACAATACAATAATGATCATCTCATACATAGTCATCATCACATTATGGCCATATCACATCACCAAACCACTGCAAAAACAAGTTAGACGTTCTCTAATTTGGTTTGCATATTTTACGTGGTTTAGGGTTTTCGAGTGAGATCCAATCTACCTACGAACATGAACCACAACGGTGATACTAGTGTTGTCAATAGAAGAGTAAATTGAATCTTTACTATAGTAGGAGAGACGAGACACTCGCAAAGCCTCTTATGCAATACAAGTTGCATGTCGAACGAGGAACAAGTCTCATGAACGCGGTCATGTAAAGTTAGTCCGATCCGCTTCATCCCACTATGCCATAAAGATGCAAAGTACTCAACTAAAGATAACAAGAGCATCAACGCCCACAAAACCATTGTGTTCTACTCGTGCAACCATCTATGCATAGACACGGCTCGATACCCGTGTAGGATAACGTAGCATAGAAAACAAAAAATTTCCTACCGCGAACACGAAATCCAAGCCAAGATGCAATCTAGAAGACGGTAGCAACGAGGGGATTATCGAGTCTCACCCTTGAAGAGATTCCAAAGCCTACAAGATGAGGCTCTTGTTGCTGCGGTAGACGATCACTTGCCGCTTGCAAAAGCGCGTAGAAGATCTTGATCACGGCGCCACGAACGGGCAGCACCTCCGTACTCGGTCACACGTTCGGTTGTTGATGAAGACGACGTCCACCTCCCGTTCCAGCGGGCAGCGGAAGTACTAGCTCCTCTTGAATCCGACAGCACGACGGCGTGGTGTCGGTGGCGGTGGAGAACTCCGGCGGAGCTTCGCTAAAGCACGCGGGAGTTATGGAGGAGAGGGGGCGGCTAGGGTTTGGGAGGGGTGGCCGGCCACTCAAGGGGGCGGCCGGGTTGTGGTCTTAGGGTGGCCAGCCCCTCCCCTTGGCCCCTCATTATATAGGTGGAAGCCCCAAGTGTTGGACTACAAGTCTCCGAATAAGACCCGAACCCAAAACCTTCCATGTGATAGGGAAACCTACCCAAGGTGGGAATCCCACTTGGGTGGGATTCCCCCCTTCCATGTGGGGGGTGGCCGGCCCCCATAGGGGGAGTCCACTTGGGACTCCTCCCCCACTAGGGTTGGCCGGCCATGGAGGTGGAGTCCCTCCTGGACTCCACCTTCCTTGGTGGTTTCTTCCGGACTTTTCTAGAACCTTCTAGAACCTTCCATAGAACCTTCCGCATCATTTTAATTCACATAAAATGACATCCTATATATGAATCTTATTCTCCGGACCATTCCGGAACTCCTCGTGATGTCCGGGATCTCATCCAGGACTCCGAACAAATATTCGAACTCCATTCCATATTCAAGTTCTACCATTTCAACATCCAACTTTAAGTGTGTCACCCTACGGTTCGCGAACTATGCGGACATGGTTGAGTACTCACTCCGACCAATAACCAATAGCGGGATCCGGAGATCCATAATGGCTCCCACATATTCAACGATGACTTTAGTGATCGAATGAACCATTCACATACAATACCAATTCCCTTTGTCACGCGATATTTTACTTGTCCGAGGTTTGATCTTCGGTATCACTCTATACCTTGTTCAACCTCGTCTCCCGACAAGTACTCTTTACTCGTACTCGTGGTATGTGGTCTCTTATGAACTTATTCATATGCTTGCAAGACATTAGACGACATTCCACCGAGAGGGCCCAGAGTATATCTATCCGTCATCGGGATGGACAAATCCCACTTGTTGATCCATATGCCTCAACTCATACTTTCCGGATACTTAATCCCACCTTTATAACCACCCATTTACGCAGTGGCGTTTGGTGTAATCAAAGTACCTTTCCGGTATAAGTGATTTACATGATCTCATGGTCATAAGGACTAGGTAACTATGTATTGAAAGCTTATAGCAAATAACTTAATGACGAGATCTTATGCTACGCTTAATTGGGTGTGTCCATTACATCATTCATATAATGATATAACCTTGTTATTAATAACATCCAATGTTCATGATTATGAAACTAATCATCCATTAATCAACAAGCTAGTTTAAGAGGCATACTAGGGACTTCTTGTTGTCTACATATCACACATGTACTAATGTTTCGGTTAATACAATTATAGCATGGTATACTTTATCATAAACATAAAGATATATAATAACCACTTTTATTATTGCCTCTTGGGCATATCTCCAACAGCTTTAGCAATCGGAGCTGTTCCCGGAATTAGGTCGATAGTGAATTCTATCTCCCTATCTGGTGGCATTCCAAGTAATTCCTTAGGAAACACATCTTGGAATTCATTTACTACAGGTATATCTTCCAACTTCACTTCCTTCATGTTGTTCAGCTGTAGCTCGACTTCGATCTGTGTATGCTTGTCTCCTTGGTAGATCATTCTACTTCCATCGGGGCTTTTCAATGACACAGTCTTGTTCACGCAGTCGATCAATGCTCCGTTAGCTTCTTACCAGTTCATACCAAGAATGACATCAATGTCCTTCATCGGTAAAATGAACAGGTCTGCGTCGAATGCGCACTTATTGATCATGATGACTTGTTTTTGTTTGGTATGGGTTACTACGATCGTTCCCCCCGCGGAAAGTATAGTTATGGGTTTATCTAACTTAGTGCAACTAATCCCATGTTTGATGATGAATTGCTGAGAAATGAATGATGTAGTTGCACCAGTATCAAAAAGTACTTTGCCAGGATGTGTGAGTTTCTGGAGCGTACCTATCACTGCCTAATCGGAGTTAACCACCTCCTCCAAGCTGGTGCAGTTTAGCTTGCCGAAGGGTTTCTTGTTCTTCCAATTCCCTCCAGCGTTTCCTCCTCTACTTCCTCCTCCTCCTGACTGACCTCCTCCAGTATTTCTCTTGGGGCAGTCCTTCAGCATGTGCCCCTCCTGATGACAACCAAAGCATATGATCCTTGGCTTCTTGCAATTCTTGGCAAAATGTCCTGTGAGTCCACAGCTTCGGCAAACCGCTTGATTTGCAGTCTGGAATGCTTGGTTCCTCCTGCTATTATAGTAGTAGTAGTAGTTGTTGTTGTTGTTGTATCTTGGCTTGAAACTCAAGCTGGTATTGGGCTTGTTGCTGACAAACCTCTTAGGCTCAAACTTGGCCTTTTTCCTCTTCTCCTCTTGCAGCTGTTTAAAGTCATCTTGAAGAGTGATGGCTGCATCCACCAACTCTTGGAATTCCGTCGCTCTCATCATTCGGAGTTGTACCTTGAACTGGGGACTTAACCCCCGCAAGAACCTCTTCTTTTTCTTGTCCTCGGTGTTGACCTCCTCAACAGCGTACCTGGACAGCTTTGAGAATTCCCTGACATAAGTCAGGATAGTTTTATCCTTCTGCTCGAGACTTTCAAATTCTCGACGCTTCAGCTCCACAATGCTTTCAGGGACATTGGATTCCCTGAACTTCCTCTTAAACTCCTCCCAGGTAAATACCTTCTCAGCCGGATAAACGGCCACGATATTGTCCCACCATGATGCGGCAGGTCCACACAGTAAGTGCGTTGCATATCTGATCTTCTCCAGGTCATTGCATCCAACGGTGTTGAGCTTTCGCTCCGTATCCATCAGCCAATCCTCCGCGTCCATAGGTTCGGGCGCGTATGCGAAGGATATAGGCTTAATGTTCTGGAAGTCTGATAAAGTGACTCCCTGATTCTCGGGTCTCTCCACCCTGTTCTGTTGCAGCAGCTCCTGGAAGAATTTATTCTGCTGCTCCAACGTTACACGTTGTCTCTCTTCCACCATCTGCATGTACTGGACTAAATTCTGCTGCGTCATGGGTGGTGGTGGTGGTGGTAACTGATTCCTGGCTGCTTCGTCAGCCTCTTCCTTCTGTTTCGCCTCACGCTCCATGCGTTGCGCTTCTGTCTCCTCTCCTACCGGTCCCGACATAACCCCCTAGTTCTGCAACACAAGATGATACTCATAATTACTCCATGCGCAAGTTTTCTGAGCTCAACTTTGTGCACAGAACTAGTCACGCAATGGAAATCAAGAAGCAAATCCAAAACATACAAAACATATTCCATGTATATACATACTTAAGTGGTCTTATTACAATACTCAAGTCGATGTGAGTATGCAAACTCACTTATTAAAGTATATGTACAAATTTCTACAAATATTACACACTACAATACACGTGGTACTTGTGTATTGTAGTCTTGCTTCCCTTGGTGGTCTCTAGTCGATCCTCACTCCCGATACATCCCAGGCTTCCATCCGGTCGAACGTGTCGTCCTCCTGACAAAACCTGGAACATAAGGTCTCCCCGTCGGCTGGTAGTCGGAATCAGATGATGATCCTAGGGAGAAATCAGTGTTCACGAACTGGTCATTCAGTGCATCATAGTCCACCCATCGGGTGTACTCCCCTGTGACTCCACCATAGGTATCTCCTACATTCGTATCCGACTCAACCTGTGTCGGATACCCTCCATCTTCTTCCCCATTCCACGGATAACTCTGGTGCTGGGTCGTGGCGTCCTCATTCATCTCTCCATCATAATACACTGAAGTACTATGAGTTCCAGTATCAGATCCCCAACGCCAACCCGTGGAGTTTTCTATAGGAGTCACGGAACGCTGATTGTTTCCGGATTCCTCTCCACCCAGGAACTATTAAGATTATTCCCAGGTGTAACGGGTGTAGTTTCTCGTTCAGGGTGGTCAATACTAATATAGTCACCAGCTGAGTAGACTGGTGTGTGCACCTCATTCTCCATAGGTTCCTTCCCCTTAGTCTCCTCCTTGGGTTCAGTAAACTCCTCTAGCATTGTATCAATTGCCCCCGTCAAATGACGGTTCAACTGAAAGAACAATGATAGTAAGTTGCGGCTATTGTCCATGTATTTTGCAGCTTCTGCTGGTTTGCGTTTTGCATATTTGAAGTGGTTAAGCATAGGATCATCTTCCTCCTCCATATGAGGAATGTGTGTGAATTCGGAACCCATAAGCTCTTTCGTCTTATGCTCCCGAATATCGGTTATGGCTCTCATAACAGCTATATGGTAGGCTGTGTTGATAGTCCTAGCCTCACCTGCTGGCATAACTACGCTCATTCCCAAGGATTCGGGAAGTCTTAGCCCTACCCTACACTTTGCCAATACTGGTCCATCATAGTACCAGTATTTCATCACTTGGATTTGGGGATCGCACCCAAATTCAAGCAACATGGCACGAAGAATGTCTGCAAGTCCTCCGTCATATTCACTCAGGTTTGATGGCTTCACTTTCACATTTCGTCCCGGGCGTGAACTTGCCATTGTTGTCTGTAGAAATAGAAAGAATATAAGATTAGTAATAATGCATCATAATAGAGATAATAAAGAATTATAGCACTAAAAGATATGATTGTTTTATTCTCAAGTGAATATACACCATATTTTTAGAGAATTCTTTACTAATCCTATTTGACTCCTAACGTTTCGTCCCATTTACTAGGTTCCAACCTAAGGTCAAAGCTTTTGCTCTGATACCAACTGAGGTGACCCTGCATACCACTGCATGTTGTAGTATGCCAGTCGTTGATATAACATTCACGAAGTACCATTCCGCAAATATTACATCCCTCAGAGTAGTACAGTGAGAACATAGCAGGTCCATAACTCATTCATTTATTATTACAAGCATAATACACATATCGTCTTGGAGCTCCTCTTGGGTCCTAAGAGGGATACTCCTGGGTTCGAGGCGAACCCAACTTAACTTACAATATAGAAGTCTCACTAGGTTATACACTTATTTCCTCGAGCAGCTAAGTACTAAGAGTTCGCACTTTGCTCGGCTACTACTACTACACGGTGCTTCTAGGCTTGATCTTCTCCGGAAGCCCCCCGGTTCCGTAGACTATGAGGTAGTCTACGCCTTCAATACCTCCAGAGAGGTCCGGTTCTTCATAGCCGATGATCTCGGCTCCTTCGAGGTTGTCGTAGTCCTCCTCCGGACGATTCGGACAATCTAAGCAAGGGATTTAAGAGTGGGATGAGTACGAGCGTACTCAACAAGTTCATTATAGATAAGAGGTGTTTAATGCACTAGCTACGATATTAGACCGGAAAGTCTAATACCAATGCAGGTTTTGATAAACATTTCTTCAAGAGATTGCTTTTATTTCAAAGAGCTATGTCCGTCGGCCTTCACCGGTTTACTAGAACTTCATGGAGCTCCTTTCCGGCCGCGTTCGCGAGTTCCATATCCCGGAACAGGGAGTGACAGGTCACGGTTCTTTACACTCTGCAGAGGTGTGTTGCTTTACCCATAAGAGATCTTAACCTTGGTGCCAACCGGGCAGCTTTCCCGTCCACACTTCCTATGGTGTGAGGCCCGGTGTAAGGTCATAGTCAATCATATTCCTCCGCTACCTCGCACACCCACCCTTTTGTAAGATTGTCTTCCCCTATATCTATGGTGAGACCGACCCAGGCATTTGTTCTCCCCTATACCAATTAAGGTAGACCGTTCCGAACAATTTTTTATATGCCCTGCCCTATCAACCATAGATAGACCGTTCCGGACACCTTACAATCCATCATAGACCGCATTACCGTGGGGACTTTAGGCTTCCCCAGCCTACCGCTTGTCCCTCAGGATACAAGTGTCTACGGCAAACGCATCCGTTGATGTACAAGAGGTGGAAATACGATTGACTATTCCGTCCCACTCCAGATCTTATGGTTAACACGGGTATTACGGCACAAGAATCACTGGACGACATTTGTTGTTTAATCCTAGATGGATATAAACCCTTGCAATGGAACCTCCACCATATCAACACAATCCATGGTTCCATTGCCCACCACATAGTCATATTCATAGTTATGAAGATAGTGGTTTTGGTTTTTATGCAATAGTGGTAATCATAGTACTTTGTAAGTAATTTGATAAAGATACTCAAATGACATGAGCAAGCGATGAACTTGCCTGAACACTGCAAAGTTTTGCAGTTGGATGGTGTGGACTGACCCTTGTCCTCTCGTTTCGAAAAATAGCATCATTGTCCGATAAGGGCAATGGTTAAAGAAGCAATTATGCATGATTCCGAGCTTTAGGGTTTGTTCCCCCCTTCCGATGACATTATTATTTCATGTAAGAGGTTAATACTAAGATTGATTTGGAGATACTCTATTTAGGGTAAATACAACCTTGAAATATTGTCAAGGTGTTTTTAAAGTCCAATTGCATTAATGGACTTATTTTCATTATTGAAAATAATATGTGTGATTTAAATCATTTATTTAAATCATCAAATTAAGACTTAATCTTAGTTGTCTTCAAAAATTATCTTTGATATTTTATTTAGATAGAGAATTTTATGCTGATCAATTTTCATATTTTTAATTATTTTTTTAGAGCTTTGCATTATTTTCTATTAATTTTCAAAGTTTCTGGTTTATTTGAAAATGTGAATTGTCATATTTACTCCTGGGCCCACCTGTCAGGGTGGCCCAGTGGGTTAGGTCGAACCCGAGCCACTCTGTTGGCTCGGTCGGCCCACTCGCTCTCTCCTCTCTCCTCGCAACGAAACCCTAATTCCCCCCTCGATTCTCTGGCGATGCCGTGGTCGCCGCCGCCTTCGCTGAAATACTACGGCCGTCTCCGGCCAACTCCGGCGACGAGATGCGGCGGATCTGGACCGCCCCACGATGGCGCACCAGATCCTCCGGCTCGATCTGCTCTTCGTCTCCTTCTTCGTTCGCCCCCGTCGCGTTCGCCCCTACGGCTATGAGGTTGCGCGGTGATGCGTCGCTCACCGGCGACTCTGGCGCCGTGACGCCGCCGTGGGCGCTGACGTGGTGGTGATGCGGCGCTCGCGCTCGGCGACGCCAGGCCAGGCGCGGCTTGGCGCTGCCGTGGGTGGCCCGTGCCGCCGTGCCGCCATGGCACGCCGGGTGCTCCGCTCCAGGTACACGCCTCCTTTAATCCCCTCCTTCTTCCTTCTATGCGCTCTCGCTCCGGTGGTTGGCCTGCCTCTCCCATGGAGATGCCGTGCCGTGCCCATCGCTTGCGCTTGCCTGTGCATGCGTGTGTGCTGCTCGCTGCTCTTTTGGCTAGTTGTTGCTATTGCTCTACTGCCATGACTTGGTTCTATTCTTGTGCTCATGCTGGTATACTCCTCTCTCTGAGCTTAGCATCTGTGCTCATCTTCTGTATTGTTGTGACTCATGAATACTTGTTCATGAACATTCTATGATGCTCCTGTCATGCTAGGTTGGTGTTGAGATGCTACTGGTACTGTACCTATGCTGTGTATCTAGTTAGTTGCCCCTGGCTTGATTTCTGGGATGAATCCTTGCATATTTGCAAGTGCCAGTGCTATTTGTGTGATGCTTATTGGACTCTGGCTCATGGTAGGCTTGGCCTAGCTTAATTGCTGTCCATATACATCAATTCCTTGATGATATGCCTCTGGATACAATCATAAAAATGGTTTATGTACTTGTCTGTGATTCCATTGTTGCTTAACTGTGGCTGTTTAATTTATATAATTCCTGTGTGATGCCAGTGATGCCCTAGCATGCTCTAGCATGCTCTAGAAAGCTTCTGATGATCTTGTGATCATCAGTTGCTTGTTAAAAGCTATGATGCTTCATCTTGTGCCTTACTAGTGCTTAATTTGAGCTGTGTGTGGGTGACATATAAATACTGGTGTGTGCTGTTGTTGGCTTAAGCAATTACTGTTGCTTGTAGTGATCCATTGGATCCACTGCAAAGCTCTGGTGTATTGATTACTTGTATATTCATTTATCTGTGTTGTCTTGCTTGGCTAAGTGGATAAATGATGTGAACTGCTTGCAGTTGTGATCATCTTACAGTTAATTTGATTGAGCTAGAGGGATGCCAACATCTGTTGGGAACCCTAGCTCCATTTGAACCCTTCTGGGTAATGATATACTGCTTTGGTGACTTTCTTGTGTGGCTAGGTAGCTGTTGTGACCCTAGCAGGCTGTGTCTGCTAGAAATGGTTGCTCCTACCCCTGTTGGATGCTTCTGTGCACTAATCCTGGTAGTCTTTCATAGGCTGCTAGGTTATTTGATGTTGAAATCATACTGGACAGATAACTGTCCAGTGATCTGATGGCTTAGCTAGTTGTGTGTTGCTGGGTGAATCTGGGTAGCTAGATAGGGATTAGTTCCTTGCTGGATTTCCCTGGTTAAGTCACTTTTAATTCTATTGGCTTGATCAGTGTTCCCTTGGATCCATTCCTAATGGTTGTACCCTTATTTTGCTTGCATCATATGGCTGGTAGCCAAATGATGATACAACAGGGTACCCACACCCTTTTGCTTGTGTGTGATTGATGCACATGCTTATTTATGAGCAAGACAGATGCTTGCTCATGATTCCTTGGTATACCTCACTCCAGCTCCTAGAAATGGGTGTTGATGTAGAGGTTCAGCTGCTGGTTGAGTTCTTGGCTTGCCCTGCTCCTCCTTGCAAGCTTGATATGCTTGGTTTATTTCCTGGTAATTTGGGAATAGATGAAACAGCTCTAGCTGTTCACCTGTTCTTGGTGTTCTTGAGCTGTACTTGGTTTCTGATGACTTACCCTGCTGCCTGTCGATGGTTGAAGCTAATGGCTAGGGTTTTGGGCTGTGAAAAGCTTTTATATGATCTTCTTCTTCTTCTCTGGTCGACAACAAGGCCTGGCATGTGTTGGTGACTCACTAGCTGTGCTGTGTGTGTGTGTGCTGCATGCACACAACCTTGTGAGCAGGCTGTGTGTGTGTGTAGCCTGATACTTTGCACTTGGCTGTGAGAGTGGATCAGCTCGGCAGAACTTGGTATTATCCACCATTTCCATTTCTTTCTAACCTGCCAAGTTGGCATAACTTGTTTTTGCTTTAATTTATGCAGGTTTCAAGCAATTGATCAAGATGATCCATAAGGTCATCAAGTCCAAGATCAAGTGAAGATGTTCTTATAGTATTTAGGATAGAATCTATCCTTTGTAATTTTTCTTTTTATTTTCTTTTCTATTTTTCCCAATTTGTGTAATGTGTTGTAATATATCATATTGCATTTCTGGATATTGTAATTGACAATGTATCATATGTGATTATCAATAAAGCTCAAGTTTTCCTTAATGAGCTTTGTCTAAGTGCTATATTATTTATATTCTTGATTAATGATAATTGTTTATTAAATTATCTCAAGTTTGAATTATGTGATATCCATTTGGTGTTTGAATTTGAAATTCAAATTCAAATTTGGTTTGAATTCAATCATACAACTTAATTTAGAATTCAATCATGCAACTTAAGATTGTGATGCATCTTCTCTTCTCTCTTCTCAAAACCCTAATCTAGTTAAGTAAGAACAAGTTCATCGCACTCTCGAAACCCTAACCCTGTAGGATGTCGAGAGAGAAACTTGTCCCTCTTCGATGCAGTTTTGTTTTAAAAGCGCGAAATTTCCCCGTAATTTACGATGCAATGCACATCCCTTTCTAAAATCTACCCCTCGATCGTCTCTAAACCTGGGACATTACAGTGGGTACTCGATTCCTATTAATTAGGAGACAAATGAAGACCTCGGACTGAGGAAGAGCACATTCGTATACACTTGGAAGTGTGATAACACACACTAAGGGAAAATATTCCTCCATTGATGGTGAAAGTAACACTCTATCATGTAATTACTAGGTAGGATTATCATGATAGTTGCACTACGTAAACTATCTACCTATCAATGCAATTTCCATGAGTTCACCTTGATCCATGATTGCACTAAATAGATGACTCTATTTTATTATACCAGTATCTCTCCAAGTCATGTTCAAATCTGCAGTAACCATAATTAAGCATTGGAAATTCATAATGACATTTATCAGTCCAATTGTTGTATGTGAATATAAATATTTCTTAAATATTGGATGTGTTGTGTTTTGACAATGTTTCCCTTCTTTGCAAGACATACATGAACATAGTGTCTCATTTATTGTTGGAGATATGCCCGAGAGGTAATAATAAAGTGGTTAATATCTTAGTGTTCATGATAAATTTTTACATCCCATGCTATAATTTTATTAAGTGAAAACATTGATACATGTGTGTTTTGTAAACAAACTAGAGTTCCTAGTAAGCCTCTCGTTTAAACTAGCTTGTTGATTAATTGATAATCAAGGTTTCCTGATCATGAACATTGGATTTTGTTAATAACAAGACCATATCATTAGGAGAATGATATGATGGACACAGATCCTTAGTAATCATATCAATTAGATCAAGTCATTAAGTCAATTTTTCTGTAGCTCTGAAGTACATAGTAACTTAAATCCTTCGACCATGAGATCATGTTAAGCACTAACACCGGAAGAATACTTTGATGACATCAAACGCCACTTCGTAACTGGGTGGTTATAAAGGTGGCATTGGGTACTCCAAAAGTGAGTGTTGAAGCTCATAGATCAAGAGTGGGATTTGTCCATCCAAATGACGGATAGATATACTCTGGGCCCTCTCGGTGAAATGGCATTCAATTAGCTTGCAAGCATGTGACTAGGTCACAAGGGATGTCATATCACGGAATGAGTAAAGAGTACTTATCAGTAATGAGATTGAACTAGGTATAGAGATACTGGCGATCAAATATCTGATAAGTAAAATATCATGCGACAAAGGGAATTAGTAACTATTGCTGATGGTTATTGATCAGAGAGGAGTCTCGATCATTTCTGCATCATTCACGAACTGTAGGGTGACACACTTAAGGTTCGATGTTGTTTAAGTAGATATAAAATATGAGATGGGGACCGAATGTCATTCGGAGTCTCGGATTGGATCCAGGACATCACAAGGAGGTTCGGAATAGTCCGGGAAATAAGATTCATATAAGGAAAGTCACTTTCTGGGATTTGGGAGAAGTTTCGATATTTTGATCGAACCTTCTAGAAGGTTCTAGATAGCCACCAGTGGGCTTACCACCCCGGGAAGGGCCACATGGGCTGAAGGGGAACTGCCTAGCCTTAACAGGCCAGGCGCACCATGCCCTAAAAGGCCCAACCAGCCAACCTTGAGGGGCAAGTTTCCCAAACTTGAGGGTCTTTGTGGGCCGGTCTAGGGAGGTAAAGTAGGGGCCAAGGCATCCCATGTCTGCACCTTTCCTATACTAGGAAAATTGCCCGTGCGTTGCTACGGGTTGATTCGTGCTCATGTCGTCGCTTGTCACCCTATACATGAATAGGTTCATCATCGTCACTTTCACGTCAAGGGCGTAGGCTAGTTCATCCATCTCGATGCCGGTATAGGTACATATATGCAACCTTGACTTTACTAAGTCGGATCCTTTGTCTAAGATTAGCCCATAGTCTTCATCGTCAGCCACTATCATCAGATCCGAGCTGTGACCTCAAATGTAGTTTCACAATTTCCCTACTGAACGTGTGCACTACCAAAACGGGCATAGGAGAGTGCCCATGTTCTGCAACAGGTTTCTAACCGAATCATATGGTAGAGAATAAAAAATATTATCAAACATAATTTATACTATTGAGAACACAGTCAAACTCACCATTTACTAATATAGTTAATTTTAATTGCACATGCAAACTAAGACACAATCTTGCAGAAAAATGAGATTAGAAACACGATCACTGGGCCCAAATTTTACTCAGATCTATGAAAAATAGATATATTATAATAAATAATGACGCTTCATTCAAACCTTTTTTTTGCGGGATCAGGCTTCGTCGACGTACCATGGAAACTTAAAATTTTCAGCAAACAAAAAATAGTAACTTTAAAACATTACATCCAACTACAGCTAGTTGCACAGAACACATGCTTCAAGAGATGATAAATACTTACCTTTTGAAAAGACACATAATATATTAATCAAAATGTCATTATAAATAGAGTTAACTGAAATGGTTAGCACCTAAAAATACCATCCTAACTTAGCACTCTCCAGTCTCCAACATTTTTTCTGGCCTCTCCGGACGCAAGTGCTCCTTGTTCGCGGCGCCGCTCTCCGCCCGCACAGCCACGTCGTCCATCGGCGTCCCGGAGTTGGGTCGAGGTCGTGTGCCACTCGTCGTCTCCTGCAACATCGCCGCCAAGGCCCTCACCAAAGTGTTGTGAGGAGTTCAATGTCAACGCCAGTTTGGACTCCCGCTTTCAGTGCCAGCTTTCCTTGCTACGCATGGAGCTCACCCAGTTGGTTGCTACGCGCGTCGAGGAGGCAATTCGCCCCCTCCGTGAGGAGGTGGCAAGCCTCAAGTTGTTGCTGTCACATGTTGGTGATTCTTTGGAGCCGACAGAGGCATGTTCTTCAGGTGGACATGAGCTCGCCACCGTGCAAGTTTCACTTGGACCTGGCTCCGTTGAGGAGAAGTCATCTGTGGTCGAGGAAGAATATCTCTACAGTTGTTTCTCTCCTCGTGGCAGCCCCGGCCGGTCGCTGCAACCTGTTGGGTCGACTGCCTCGGAGAGCGAGGGCATAGACGAGACCTTGGTCCCAGTGTTGCAGATCACGCCAGAGCGACATGAGTTGCGTGGTGATTCTCCTGCGGTGCTTCCGTTGGCGTTATGCTCTTTTGAGACCTTGGAGGTGGCCACGACACCCCCGCCACCACAGTTGGATCCTCGCCAGTCCCTCGCCTCTTTGGACAGTGGAGCAGTGTTGGCGCCTAGTTCCGAGGCTCTTTTTGCAAAAGAGCTTTGCGGCTTGCTCGCTAGTTTGGAGGCGGCTAGCCCTGGATATGGTAAGGACATTGACTGCGTCTTGGCGGGAAAGGCCTCGGAGGATTTGATCAGGAGGGTGGAGAAGTCTCTCAGAAAAGTATATATCAGGAGCATAAGAAGGAAGAGGGTCGGTTGATTAGTTGTTGGACTTTTTTTTTTGGTTGTCATGACCGGACGTTGTGCTCTTGGGTGTCGGTTCTAGTTGGTTTAGAGGTTGCATTCTTTTGTTGTTTTTTCTCTTGTGGGTGTGCTGTTGGTATGGGCTTGGCCATATTGTTGTAGGTTTTCGCTCGGTTTTCTCCTAAAAACTGAGCAACTTCTTCTTAATTAATAGATGAGGCAAAGCTTTTGCCTCCGTTTCAAAAAAAAAAAAAAAAAAAATTTCAACCGTCGTATCGTAGTTTCATGTTGCAGAAACTGTGTAGTCTCTTGGATGGTGAAACATAGATCAAAGCGATTGTCACACCAAAACCTGGTGTCAGCAAAAATTGCTGCAGAATCACATTTTATTGTCGCGGTGTCATTTGGGACAATGTTCTCTGAACACATATGAAGCTTAAAAAAACAAGACATTCTGCTTCCTCCGCGGACCTGCAATCGTCAGTAATATATTCCAAGTAGAGAACATAGCCGCTTATCTGTTCTTCACACTGTACCTGTACCAGCTTTCCCTGTCGTAAAGTTAGAACATTTTTATGAGAGTGCAGCGTGCAGCTACTTCACAGGCAAGGAAAAATAATTCCTGTTCCTCACATTTAGCTCTCAAACATCAGTAGGTAAAGTACCAGGAAAAAAAGTATAAATTTCACTATGGTGGATAGAGATCTACTCATTTACTTTCACCGAGGCACATGTATGCTTTACCATCTAGACTAAAGATCAAGACCATCCCCGAATCTCAATTTGAGACTCTCAAAGAGACAAAACGACACATCAACCGCTCATCGTCCTGTAGTTAGCGTGCAGCTCCTCCGCACTCAACACCATCTCCTCCTCGTCAATCCTCACCAGCAGCTCTCTTACAATTTTTTGAGGGGGCATCGAGGCGGAGGCGCTCCAACTCCAGAGGCGCCATCTGGGACCCCAGCGGCGCGGGAGCACTCGGCGACCTCTGCAGGGATGGGGTTAGGGTCTATGTCCTTGCAGTGAGCTCTGCGCGGGCGCAACTCGTCCGGGGCAGCCCTCGGCTTCCACGACTTTCGCGGCGTTGGACAATTGGTAGCGGCGCGACTTCGAATTCCGCTTGTCTGGATAAAGTTCGCGTGGCCGACAGAGGCGGCGCGACGGCTGCAAGCTGCGCTTCCGCTCAAATCACGCAGGGACAAATTCCGATCGAAATCAAGAGTAGAAGTAGAAACGGAGAAGATAAATCGACGGGCAGTACGTATAAGTAGGAGAGGGATGGCGTGCGAGACGGAAGGAGAACGGGCCGGATTGGCGTCTAGGATGGTTACGCTCTCGGGGACGCGGTCTCCGGAATCTTCGCGATGAACTGAGATGCATGATGGAATATGTTGGCTTGCACGCTACATAGATCGTGGGCCTGGTTATCCGGGGTGATTTGAGTGGGATCATGTTGGGCCCAGAAAAACACTGTTTGGCCCGTTTGTGACACCAGGCAGCCACCTATTCAGATTTAATAGTCCTATATAAAGAGGGGATGGGGAAAGGGTGCTTCCCACTCCTTTCCTTTGAAACCCTAGCCGCCATCCTCTCTCAGTCCTTACTCCTGTACCGGCTTGGCGAAGCTTTGCAGGAACTCTTCTCCACCACTACCACCACTCCGTCGTACTGCTAGGATTTCGAGAATGATCTACTCCATCCGCTGCATGTTGTAGCGGGGAGAGGACGTCTTCATCGACACCGTATGTGTGACCGAGTACGGAAGTGCTGCCCGCTTGCAGCACTGGAAGGACTTCATCTCGAACTTGAGTTCGGCAAGATTACGACTACATCATCCACGGGATCTGATCTCGTTACCACTTTGGATCTTCGAGGGTACGTCTCTCATATATCTCGTTGCATAGATGTAGTAGATTAGATCTTGGCCTTTTCCTGGATATTGGTGGTATTCGTTCTTGCGGTAGAATTTTTTGTTTTCTATGCTACGAACCCCTACATTTATATATGCTAGTATATCTTCTTGTTAGACATTTGGATTTTATTAAACTTGAATTTCAATATTCTTGTATACATATAATATAGTGGTAGGATTTACATATAGGAACAAAATTTACTACACATTATCAGTCTAACATTGTTTTTTTATTAATTTGCCATTTCATATATTAAGGAGGTAAATATTTTCCCACTTTTTCTTATTTTGAAGTTATCAATTGTAAATGGTAAATCTAGTTGATGAAAATACCGTACTATGCTTGGTCAATTTTTTTTATCTTGAAAGCTTGTCATTAATTGTTATGTTTGGAGAATGGTAAAACATGAGTCAAAATGCAATCCAAAAGAATCATGTGGAGCTGAAGGGGCATGATTTAGACAACACCTAGCTTATGAAAAATGGCATTAACATTTCTTGTAGGAATATGGTTTCCATGTTAGACATCATCTAGTCATCAAGTGGTTGTGCTGCTAGTTCACGTGTTCAACATGTCACTAGAAAGGATTTAGGTTTGCAACAAAGAATATCCTAACTTGTTTTTGGTTCGTCTACTAGGATAACTCATGATCAACGATAATGGTATTCTTGAAATTTATAGAAGATGCACCACATTTAGCACTCTCCACATCGAGGATTTTGCACCCATAACAGTTGCATCGTTGCGGACTGTGGTGACGCACGCTATGAGACACCCATTTCTTTCCTTCGATAATTGCCCTGAAATCTCGAGCAGCACCATTGTCTACTTCATGACTGAGAAGCCTGGTTTGGCCAATATGGAGCTTCATATCATGGATGTGGTAAAGAAGAGTGCGGTATCATAAGTGAAAAACAACAACCTCGCTTCCATTGGTGCCCGTTGGAGTACATAGCTAATCCTAGAGAATCCATCCCATGCATACCGTATTGGTGCAAGATTGCTCTGATGGTTACTTGAAGGGATTGCTTCACCATATGATTCATAGTTTTGATCTCCCGCTGCTCAAGTGTCTAGTGATCTCGAGCTTCACTATGAATGAACTTGACCTAGTATTTTTGTTGGGTCCAAGGACGATGCTTGAGAGCCTTGATATGGCAAGGGTCATGTTCTCTTCTTATGGTGGCCTAATGGGGGTACTCGATTCCTGCCAGGAGACCATTGAAGACCTTAGACTGGGGAAGTGCACATTCGAAGACACTTGGATGTGTGATTAGACACACTAAGGGAAAATGTTCCTCCTTTGATGGTTAAACTAACGCTCTATGATGTAATTGACTGGTATGATTATCATGATAATTGCACTAGGTAAACTGCCTACCTGAGAGAACTATCATTAACAATATCTCTCCTAGTCATGTTCAAATCTCCAGTAAGCATAATTGGGCATTGGAAATTCATAATGACATTTTCTAGTTTAAATATTGTATGTGAATATATATTTCTTAAATGTTGGATGTGGTGTGTACAATGATTCCCTTCTTTACAAGACATACATGAATGTACTGTCTCATTATAAATGCGTAAACATGTTTTTTTTAGCCATTCGGATTTTATTAAACTGGAATTCTAGTATTCTCTTGTATACATATAATATAGTGGTAGGATTTATATATAGGAACAAAATGTCCTACACATTATCATTCTAACTAGCATGGTGGCCCTCGCAAATGCGAGGGCATCAACTTTTATTGTGAACGTGTTTAAAAATAAACAAAGGGTTTATAAATATTGAAGTCTTATGATTATGTGAAAGTCCATCAACATAACAAATTAAAGTGCAAATTTTCCATTGTGGGTATTACTTGTTATGGAAAACTACATGGTGTAGTCTCAGCGCTTATAAGGATTAACCTATGAAACAGACTTATGATATTATATTAATATGTCTTTTTAACTATAAGAAAATATTTTATCATGTTTAACACATAGGCCGACTAAGCCGTAAAAAATTTAGGTTTACTTCATAGAGAACATTTCTTCGTCTCATTAAATTTCAGTTACCTGAAATAGGTGAAAGTCTTCACTCCATTAGAAACTAAGTATTATGTTAGTCTTTACAATTTTTTATTAAATTGATGCAATTTTTAATAGTAAAGTTAGAAAAATATTTTCAACACATGGAGTGATTTTAGGTTTCCACTCCTTGAGTTGAGAGACTCATGAGGCTTTCCAAAGTCTCGTATATTCAAGGTTTTGACGATTTGTTGTCTATTACTCTGTTTTATATTAATTGATTTGAATTTGTTTAGATTCGCATGTATCTACAGACTAAAACACCTCTAGAGTCTAGATACATGCAAGCCTAGACAATTTAATTTAATTATTTTAGAACGAACAGAGTACGACTCGTGTAGCTAATGAACATTTATGGTTTTTTTTTTTTTACTTTTGTAATTGAAGACATTAAGGGGCCTCAAAATAAGAATAAAAATGCAATATGTTTCTTCAAAAGGACTTAATGAAGCTTGTAATAGTCCTGAGTTTTATGGAGGCTATTAGAGCATCTCCAGCAGCGTCCCCCAAAACATCCCCTAAAGGGATTTGGGGCGCGCCGGACAAAAAAACATTCTCAGCCCTGTGCCCCAAAGCCTCTTTTTGTCCGGCCCGATACGGTGTCCGGCCCGATACGGTGTCCGGCGCTTCGAGCCCGTCCCCGCCCCACAGGGGACGCTCTGGACACACCGGACACAACGAAAAGCAAGACGAGAAGTGGCGGGACCGACGCATCAGCGACACATTGAAGTTTAACCTAACCGTCGCCTACCTCGCGACGGAAGTTATTGGCGCTCAGCGATGGTGCAGTTCCCGCAGAGGCGCAACGAAGAGTCTCGTCGCTCCTAGCTCTACGTGTCGGCGTTAATGAGCGCCACCGCTCCCCCGCCTCCCTCCGGCCTATAAAAAGGGTCGCTCTCTCATCGTCCCTCACACAGAAACCCTAGCGCCTCTCTCCCCAACCCTAGCCGCCACCATCTCAAGAGTCGACACCATGTCTGGTAGAGGCGGAGGATGAGCTCGCAGCCGTGGTCGTGGTCGTGGCCGCGGCAGAGCTGCACGCTCGCCGTCGCCTGCGACGCTGTCGTCTTCATCGTCGGACATGCAGGAGGAGGAGCGGCAAGTTTGTGGAAACCATGTTCCAAACTATGTCTTAGTTTGTGTAAACCATGTTCCGAATTATGTATTAGTTTGTGGAATGTTTCTTCTCTCTATTGATTTAAAAAAGGAAAAAAAGTATTTTATTGTTATAAAAAGTTTGGGGACGGTGTTTGGGGGACACGGCTGGGGAGCGACGTCTTCCAAACGCGGCACGAACAAAACACGTCCCCCAAACACTCGATCCGGCGTGATTGCATGAATTAGAAGTCTGACAACCTGACCAACTTCAATGTTGTCTATTCCCTCGTTTCCCATTGCAGTTCTACCTATACATCTACGTAACTGATGTAGCCCATCTTATTTTGATTCCCACGATTCATGTTTTTCCCATGCAGCGATCAGCCATGCATGCAGGGTGTCTTCATCGGCTGCTTGATCTCGGTGCCGTGAGCGGCTGGATAATGTTAACCGCGACGGTCATATAGGAGCTGAAGTAGGGGTACGTAGCACAGGTTTGGCCAGATCGCTAGCTAGAATTTTTTTTTTTGATGTTGAGATATATAGCTAGTTCGGTATATGGAGAGAGGTTAGTGTTTCAAAAGTGTTGCACCTAGACCGTTCCATGCGAGAGGTCGGTATATTGAGAAAAGTTGTGCTTGAAACGTGGTGCAGCCGGACTATTCCTTGCGAGGACTTGGCATTAGACGTGTCCGTCTACATCAAACATGTGTAGGTACGTAACATATTGTCTAGTAAATCTTAGCCCTTATAATTTGGTCCCACAATAGGATTAACGGGTGAAATAATCTATATATATATCTATATCTATACCTAATAATAAAGGAGCTAACGTTTCCTTGGTTTGGTCCGTCGAAGTGCGCTTTGGTCCATCTGTAAAGGCGCTTTCGTCCGTCCCACACCGTTGTTTAGAATCAAAAGCAGTACAGCTGGAATAAATAAACTCAAACGAGTTTGGTACGAATCCCTATCCTTAAAATCAATCTGTTTACTTTCTTGCCTCCTTCCAATTTCTAAACACATCAATCTAGCCCTCAGAACCTTGCAGCGGAGTCAGCCTAGGCAACCTCGGATCGCGAGTCATACGCGCCTCCGAGGATGATTCCTTCTCAGAGTCGATGTCCATGGCCTCCTCCCCATCTCACGGAAAATAAATAGGCAGCAATGGTCCTCGGGTCCTTGTTCCTACGGATCGGTCCCTCTCTGATCTCCTCGACGGAAGCCGCCGAGTTCGCCGTCCATCTTTCTTATGTGTTTTCGTCCGTCTTGCTCGGCGGTATCCCGGGAGTACAAGTGGTTGTGATGTATATGCAAACCGACTACACCTGTGCTATACGATTTGGTTAGCAAATCGACTACACCTGTGCAGAGTTGAGGCAGGTTGCGGATTGCGCGAAGGACCACGGCCGCTGGAGGTCGGACGTGCGTTATGATCGAGCAGTCAAGCGCCATGGATGCTGTCGACCGCTCACGGTGGACGCCATGGACCATGGTCAATCGTTGCTGGAGCGCTGCATGGATGCCGACAACCCCTCACGGTGGACGTCGTGGTTGATCGTTGCTGGAGAGCTGGCACCGATGATGGGGAAGATGGAGTGTAACAACGCCGCCGCCCGTACGAATACCGCAGAGAATAGAAGGAGCACACCGCTTTACCCATGGCCTCAGTTAGATTCGACACCGCCGACTCCGACTCGAGAGTCGAGACGCTGCGGCTGCCCAAGATCGATATGGTTTATATGAAGCAGCAACACTGTCGGGTGATGACGATGGCCTCCACCGTCGCCTCCCCGGCCACCGTCTGGGACACGTTCCGCCAGGGCAGAACTGGATGCTGGCGTGCTGTGCGTGGCTGCCCGACGGCTCACGGAGGCAAGCCTGAGATGGAGGAACATGAACTGCAACGCCTGAGTCAGATATAGGCGACACCGACAAGAGAGCTCCGTGGGGTTTGGAGCGATCCGCTATTGGTAGTGGCACACATTGCAAGCCGAGCAGGCCAATCCATGGCCTACTACTCTGATGCGATTGTTCCTTGACCCAACTCCCCCACCATCAGGCATAATGGAACCTGAGGTGGCTGGATCATCCGGCACTTATCGTCCACTCCACCGTGGTATATTGGCTTGGTCTTCCAACATGCTCCGTCCAACACGCAAAAACTTTGTAGTGAAGCTGCAAATTGGAAAGCGTCGTTATTGCTTCATTGGTCTGCACTATATATACTGCTGAAGACTCTCGATTGGTTTGTACTTACTGATTAATCTGCATTTGCAGCGCATACTCGAAGCTCATAATTTATTCTCCTGAGATTATGTACTGAGTACAATGCTTATTTTACTGATATTGTGTGAGATTCAAGCGTGAACTCCCACTTACTTTTTATTATAGTAAACTATACTGATCTATTGAACATTTTTGGTGATTTATTAACCTCTTTGTTGCATGTTTCTGATATTGCTACATGATGAAAAGATGTTTTCTGGCTTTTCCTATATCCTTTCCTTTTTTGTATGGAAGTCTTCGATTACTTTAGAATTCATTGGTCTACCGGAAGTAAATCAGGATAACTGTTCTTAGCTGCTGCCTTTTGCAAAACTATGTCACCGTTGGATTTTCACTACATATTAATCCCTAGAAACATCTAAACTGGAGTGAAGCCTGAGGCAATAATTCTAGCAGTTTATGCATGTATGTTCTGATGTTATTTTTTGCGTGCTACTGACCAGGGTAACAGTTTTTAAATTTTTGTATGCATCGGTGGATTTTGAAGCGCATGATTTGATAAGTCTGGGTCAAACAATGGCGGTATTCAAGAGATTATACATGAATATGATTTTAGAAAGTTATAAAATATAAAGTTAATGCAAGATAAATTCGCATTTTATCGCCAAGTACATCATCATCTAAACTGTCACCTCAACTATGCCCAATGGAGACTTAATTTTTCGCCATCTAAGAGCCTCTATGATACGTTTTTTTCTTCCCGGTGCAACGCACGGGTTTATTTCCTAGTTTAGCCTATGTGGATTAACGTGATGTCTTTATTTTAAACATCCGTATTTTGTTTTTAGTATATAATAGATATTGGTTTTCTTACTAATTTACCATTATAAATGATCAATGTTGTAACTGGTAAATCTGGTTGATGAACTTACCGTACTATGTTTGGTCAATGTTATTTATGTTGAAAGCTTATCATTTTTATGTTTGGAGAATGGTAAAACATGAGTCAAAATACAATCCAACAGAATTATGTGGAGCTGAAGGGCCATGATTTAGACAGCATACATCTTGTGAAAAATGTCATTGACATTTCTTGTAGGAATATGGTTTCTATGTTAGACATCATCTAGTTATCAAGTGGCTATGCTACTAGTTCAAGTGTTCAACATGTCACTAGACAGTATTTAGGTTTGCAACAAGGCATTTCTAACTTATTTTTGGTTCGTCTACTGGGATGCCTGATGATCACCGACAATGGTATTCTTGAAATCTATAGAATATGCACCACATTTCGCCCCTCTCGACATCGAGGATTTTCAACCCATCACAGTTGCACCCTTGAGGATTGTGGTGAAGCACTCTATGAGACACCCATTCCTTTCCTTAGATAATTGCCCTTAAATCTCGATCTGCACAATTGCCTACTTCATGACCGAGAAGCCTGGTTTGGCAAATGTGGAGCTTCATATCATGGATGTGGTACGGAAGAGTGCAATATCATAAGTGAAAAACAACAACCTCCCTTCCATTGGTGCTCGTTGGACTACATAGGGGATCCTAGAGAATCCATCCCCTGCATACCCTATTGTTGGAAGATTGCTCTGATGGTTACTTGAAGGGATTGCTTCACCATATGATTTCTCATGTTTAGCTCCCGCTGCTCTAGTGTCTAGTGATCTTGAGCTTCACTTTGAATCAACTTGACCTAGTATGTTTGTTGGGTCCAAGGATGACGCTTGAGAGCCTCGATTTGGCAAGGGTCATGTTCTCTTCTTATGGTGGCTTGATGGGGGGTACTCGATTGCTGCTAGGAGTCCATCGAAGACTTTAGACTGAGGAAGTGCACATTCAAAGACACTTCGAAGTGTGATAATACACACCAAGGGAAAATGGTCCTCCCTTGATTGCACTAAATAGAGGACTCCACTTTATTTGTTGGAGATATGCCCAAGAGGCAATAATAAAATGGTTATTATATATCTTTGTGTTTATGATAAATGTTTGCATACCATGCTATAATTGTATTAACCGAAACATTGATACATGTGTGTTATGTAAACAACAAGGAGTCCCTAGTAAGCCTCTTGTATAACTAGCTTGTTGATTAATAGATGATCGTGGTTTCGTGATCATGAACATTGGATGTTATTAATAACAAGGTTATGTCATTGATGAATGATATAATGGACATACACCCATATAAGCGTAGCATAAGATCACGTCATTAAGTTCAATTTGCTATAAGCTTCCGATACATAGTTGCCTAGTCCTTCGACCATGAGATCATGTAAATCACTTATACCGGAAGGGTACTTTGATTACATCAAACGCCACTGCGTAAATGGGTGGTTATAAAGATGGGATTAAGTATTCGGAAAGTGTGAGTTGAGGCATATGGATCAAGAGTGGGATTTGTCCATCCCGATGACGGATAGATATACTCTGGGCCCTCTCGGTGGAATGTCGTCTCTGATTAGCTTGCAAGCATGTGAATAGTTCACAAGAGATGATATGCCACGGTACGAGTAAAGAGTACTTGTCGGAGACGAGGTTGAACAAGGTATGGAGATACCGATGATCAAACCTCGGACAAGTAAAATATCGCGAGACAAAGGGAATCGGTATCGTATGTAAATGGTTCAATCGATCACTAAGTTATCGTTGAATATGTAGGAGCCATTATGGATCTCCAGATCCCGCTATTGGTTATTGGTCGGAGAGGAGTCTCGACCATGTCTGCATAGTTCACGAACCGTAGGGTGACACACTTAAGGTTTGATGTCGTTTTAAGTAGATATGGAATATGGAATGGAGTTCGAATGTTGTTCGGAGTCTCGGATGGGATCCGAGACATCACGAGGAGGTTTGGAATGGTCCGGAGAATAAGATTCATATATAGAAAGTCATTTTCCGGGGTTCGGAAAAAGTCCAGTGTTTTGACCGGAGCTTCTAGAAGGTTTTGGAAGGACCGGAATAGTCCGGAATATTGTGAAGGTTCCGGAAGTGTCCGGGACGACCCGGGCTGTCTAAGGAAGTCCGGAGGGTTCCATAATAGGTGTACCCATGTTTTCCTTAAGGGTTAAGAAGTTTCCCCTAAGGCAGATCCGGATTTGGCAAAAAAGTCCTAGTTCTAGTAGGTTTCGGCTCACAGAAACCTACCGGAACTCTCCCAAACTTTGGGGGCAGGTCTTGGACGATCCAAGGACCTTTTCCACCTATAAAAGGAGGGCAAGGGGAGCCCCAAGAGGGGCACAAGTCGCAGCCCTAGCTCCCCCTCTCCCAAACCCTAGCTACTCCCTCCTCCTTCTTCTCCCGCAGCGCTTACGGCGAAGCCCTGCCGGAGATCTCCACCACCACCATCACCACGCCGTCGTGCTGGCGGGATTCCGAGGAGGATCTACTACATCCGCTGCCCGCTGGAACAGGGAGAAGGACGTCGTCATCAACACCGAACGTGTGACCGAGTACGAAGGTGCTGCCCGACTGTGGCACCGTCAAGATCTTCTACGCGCTTTTAAAAGCGGCAAGTGATCATCTTCTGCAACAACGAGATCTAATCTTGTAGGCTTTGGAAATCTTCGAGGGTTTGTCTCATGATCTTCTCGTTGCTACCATCTTCTAGTTTGGATCTTGGCTTGTTGTTCGTTCTTGCGGTAGGAAATTTTTTGTTTTCTATGCTACGAATCCCATCAGTGGTATCAGAGCCGTGTCTATGCATAGATTGGTTGCACGAGTAGAACACAATGGTTTTGTGGGCATTGATGCTTTTGTTGTCTTTAGTTCGTGTACTTTGCATCTTGCGGGATGGTGGGATGAAGCGGCCGGAGCTAACTTTACATGACCGCGTTCATGAGACTTGCTCCACGCTCGGCATGCAACTTGTATTGCATAAGTGGCTTTGCGGGTGTCTGTCTCTCTCACCATAGTGAAGATTCAATCTACTCTTTCTATTGACAACACTAGTATCACCGTTGTGGTTCATGTTCGTAGGTAGATTGGATCTTACTCGAAAACCCTAAACCACGTAAAATATGCAAACCAAATTAGAGGCGTCTAACTTGTTTTTGCGGGGTTTGGTGATGTGATATGGCCATGATGTGATGATGAATATGTATGAGATGATCATTATTGTATTGTGGCAACCGGCATGAGCCTTATGGTTGTCTTTATATTTCATGTAGTAGTGTTATTTCAAAGTAGTTGTAATAGTTGCTACATGTGGTGAACAACCATTAAGACGGCGCCATGGACCTTGACGCTACGCCGACGATGATGGAGATCGTGCTCGTTGATGATGGAGATCATGTCCGTGCTTTGGAGATGAAGATCAAAGGCGCAAAGACTAAAGGGCCATATCATATCACATATGAATTGCATGTGATGTTAATCCTTTATGCATCTTATCTTGCTTAGATCGCGACGGTAGAATTATAAGATGATCCCTCACATTAATATCAAGATAATAAAGTGTTCTCCCCTCATATGCACCGTTGGTACAGTTCGTCATTTTGAAGCATCTCGTGATGATCGGATGTGATAGATTCTACGTTCACATACAACGGGTGTAAGCCATGTTGCACACGCGGAAATACTTGGGTTTGCTTGACGAGCCTAGCATGTACAGACATGGCCTCGGAACACAGGAAACCGAAAGGTTGAACACGAGTCATATGGATGATATGATCAACATGTTGATGTTCACCATTGAAGCTACATCATCTCACGTGATGATCGGTTTTGGTGTAGTGTATATGGATCGTATACCACTAAACAACTATGAGGGATGTTGTATTAAGTGGGAGTTCATTAGTAATTAGATTAAAACATGAACTAATTATCATGAACATAGTCTGAATAGTATTTTGAATTAAATTTGTAGAATTGGCATCCATTATCTACCATGCGCTAGTCTTGTAATTGAGATAGAAATACTGTTAAGTCTGACAAGAAACTTTACGGACTGGTACCGTATTGTTAAAGAATCAAGAAATGATTAAGTCCTATTGCAAACTTTTAGTAAACCTCACATTGCTTATTCAAAGAACGATGGTTTCAATTAGTACCTAAAATCATCTTGTCTCCGTGAAATTGAAGTTCAAATCTGTTTGAAAAGTAAGGAGCTGAAAATTTTGTTTTCAGAAATAAGCGAGGTATGAGATATATGTGATATCTAAGACCTTATTGCAAGGCGATAGAATATAATTTGGTGAGACTACATAAACTCATAAGTTTTATGGGAATGTACGAAGGTTGAAGACGCCAGGCGTCCCAATCCTCCAACTAGTTGGGCACTAACGATATTTGCATATCCATGAAATGATCGTCCTTAGTATGCACCGTTGCTAAGACTCGTCGTTTCGAAGCATCTCGTGATGATCGGGTGTTATAGATTCTACGTGTGCATACAACGGGTGCAAGCCAGATTTGCACAAGCGGATACTAAGGTTAAACTTTACGAGCCTAGCATGTACAGACATGGTCTCAGAAAGTCGTCATGATTTGATGGATAAAAATTATGAGTGAAATTGTTCATCACATTAAAAAGGTTACTAATAGTGAAATCCGGAACACTTGTCATATGATGATCAACTTCAAAGTAAGAACCTCAAGGTTATTGGTATTTGACCAACAAACCTAGAAGTTATTGATGTTGAATTGTTTTTTCTGAGAATGAGGAAAGCTAAAAGAGAAACTACAAAAGATTATTGGCAGAAAGAAAGAAAAGACTAGAAAGTCTAGCTCAGGTGTATATAGATGATATACATGTTATGAATGTATTCTTTGATTGGTCACACAATAAAATTCTTGGGTATTTGTACCATATTGGTTGGTATGAAGTGTCATACAAAACAACGCAATACAAGAATACAATGGCCTAAGTGACTGACAAGGAATATGATAGGAATGCACGTCTCTAGAACAAAAATAAAGTGTTATTATGTTCGTCGTTGGCATTCTATCTAGCCCTTCATATTTATAATAAAGAACTTCATAATTGTTGTTTTGTTCTGGTGAAATGAAAACAATGAGTTGTTCAAATTTTGACAGTATTCCATGAACGATGGATAAGTTATTGTAAATCTTTATGGTGAAACACACATGCATAACACTGACGCTAAAATGCCATAAGGCAAATGATTTGAATTCCACTTATTTGTGGAACCTCCATTTAGGTCATGTTAGAAAGGAACACATGAAGAAACTCCATGCAGATGGATTTTTGGAGTCATTTTATTTTTCAATCGTTTGACACTTGCAAATCTTTTCTAAAGAGAATGACTGAAATACCGTTCATAGGCCAAGAGTTGAATGGGCAACTAACGTAGTGGAAACATACATGATGATGTATGTGGTTCACTGGGCATAGTTGTGTGCGGGAGATTCTTCTACTTCATGAAAACTTCCAACAATGAATTGAGTATATATATGTGGATATATTGAGTAAGGAAGAAGTTTGAATAATTTGAATGGATTCAAATAAATTTCAGCATGAAGTGGAAATCATCGTAATATAAAAGTCAAATATCTATGATTGGATCATGGTGGAAATATTTGAATTACGAGTTTTTAGCGAACATCTAAGAGAGTTATGAAATTGTTCTACAACTCAAGTTTCTTGGAGTATCATAGTGATGATGTAGTATCCAAGAGACGTATCCAAACTTTGTTGGATTAATGATGAGATAAAATAATATAACGCCTGACGTGGGCATTACCCTTTGGGTAACCAATGTTGCCCTATCCTATATTTCCTAGTTGGAGGCCCATGAAGGCACTCAATGGCGAGGCGGGCCACTGCAACGGTGCGGCAGAAGATTCCTTGATGTACAAGACACGGAAGGAGCCGAACGAGGAAAGTCTGAAGATAGATCTATTGTAAGCCTAGTCGTACTCGATTATGCCTCTTGAGACCTGGCCTCCTATATAAAGGCCAGGAGAGGGGCTGTCGAGGGACACAATCAATCTTAGCAATCTTAGCCAACAAAAGCCTAGAACTAGGTTACCCTAGCAATTAGCAATCTCAACGAGATCTCAGCCGAACTATTCGGCACCCCATTGTAACCTGTTTTCATCATAATCAAGAACAGACAGGCAGGACGTAAGGGTTTTACCTCATCGAGGGCCCCGAACCTGGGTAAATCGCTCTCCCCGCTTGTCTGTGAACCGATGTCTCGTGTCAGCTTGCAGGATTCCATCAACCCTAAGCCCCTATCGGAGGGCATTGCCGAGGAGCACCTCGACAATTGGCGCCGTCTGTGGGAACCCTGTCGGCACAAGGCAGGGCATCGGCAGATCCGATCATGACATCGGCGACTTCGCCGACAACTTCATCAGCAACTTCGTCGACACCATCGTCGCCAATCCTGGGAAGCCCGATTCGATTCGGCTCCTACGAGTTTACTCCACACAGCGATTCCTCCCGCTCGAACTTCTCAGATCTATAAGGGAACATGGAGATGACCTTCGGCAGCGTCCACTACAACGTCAACGCAGAGGGAATCCTTCGATTGCTGGAATCCCCCACTTCCGGATCGACGGATTCAAACGCGTCATCATCACTCGATCTGTCGGTTGGTCTGACGGGATCGACGTGCTCACCCGTGCCCTCGACTCCCCGCTCGGTGTCCTCAATGTCGGTAGGGTCGGACGATTCCTCATCTTCGAAACTAACTTCATACTACTGCCTGAACTGCGACACCAGGCATGGGCTGGGATCAAGCGACACGCCGTTCATCTGCAACGCCCAGTATTCATCGGGAGAGGACAGTATCGACAGCACCATCCAGCGAACCACCCGAAGAACGGCACACCATCAGGTTTATGTCGCCAACAACACGGGAAACACAAGGCGCAGAGTAGACGAGGACCATACCCCCCGTTCCAGCAGAAGGGCGAGTTTCGAAAACAGCGCCAGCAACCGTGATAGCGATTACACCATCGCGGATGAGAAGTGGGCAGCAGCGAGGGCAGCAGTACTCAACAACACACCGCTCCCCGCAGGGACTTCAGTTGGAACCCTCAATGCTTATCGCTCCATACTAGAGAAAAACCGGGAGCACCTGTCGAAAGAGCAAGCCACCCTCGAGAAACGCCTATCCGCGGCAGACCGATCCAGTGAAAGGCGAAGGGGCTCGCAAGGGAGCGCCTCCCGAAACACTCAGGGAGCAGGCAAGCACCGGTCAGGAATGTCCAGGCTTTCGGAAGATGACGCCAGAGAGATAACATCGAATCTGACTAAATCCTTTATGACTATGGATACCGCGGGCATGCCACGGCCGAAAACCGTTGCAGGAGCAACGGCCAACCTCGCCGCTTACCTCATCAACCAGCGTCCCGAAGGATCCATGACTCAAGCTCATCGAGGTGCCCTGGAAAGTCTCGCAATATTGGGGAACAACCTAGTCCCGTCAAAGGAAAAGACCACCGTCCAAGGCAGTGGGTCGAAACGTCATGCGAGAGATGCTCGGGACGAAATCACTCAGAGCAAGATCGACAAAGCAAGGCGACGACGCGCCGCTAGGAAGGACGACGACAGCGACTCCTCGGATGAAGACCAGGAGTACGACGGCGAACTCAGGGGAGCCGATTGTCTAAGTTACAAGATCCGCGAAGCAATGCCGCCCAAAAAGTTTAAGCCTACCCCTACCGACGCTGCCAAGTACGATGGGCAGCAAGAACCAAGATCCTGGATAGATGACTACCTACAGACTGTGATCCTGCACAAAGGAAACCAGATAGCGGCAATGCAATGCTTACAGCTTTACTTGAAGGATTCAGCACGGGCCTGGCTAAGGGGGCTACCGAAAGGTTCTGTCAAATCATGGGACGACCTAGTAGACGCTTTCGTTGCCAACTTCCAAGCAACATACAAGAGGCCCGTCGGGATCGAAGAGCTACGGAATTGCCGGCAGAAGCAGAAGGAGTCGATGCGTTCATACATCGGGAGATTCACAAAGCTCCTGAACGCTGCCGAAGACGTATCTGTCGACAGAGCAATCGACGCTTTCAGCGACGGCGTTCAGCGGGAAAGTTACATAGAAGAACTCGGGCGCAAAAAGCCAAAAACCATAACCAAGCTAATGGAAATCGCCAACAGCTGGGCTGATGGTGAGGACAACGTACGAAGGCCACGGCAGCGTAGTGATGACGAAGACGATGACCAGCCGAAGCACGACTCGGGTGGCCGAAGGGATCGTCACAAGAGAAGGAAAAACCGCAACTACGATGATAACAATCTGGTAGCCGCAGGGTATTCCGATCGGCAGGACGATCGAGACGACAGGCACGATGGTAATTATAAACCACGACAGCAGAGGACTCCCGAACTACCCTACACTGAACAGGTCAACGCCCCTTGTTACCTACATTCGTATGTCGATTCCAAGGACGGCAAAACGAAGTCAAGTCACCTGCTCAGGGACTGCCGTCAGTTCCTTGACATGCACAAACTCATCCAGCAGTCAGGCCAACATCCTTGATTGCTGCAAAGTTCGGGCCACAGCAAGAAATCGTCGACCCTCCGCCCAAGCTGTCTCTACGAGAAATCAAGGAAGAAAAAGATGGCAGGGAAACCAAGAAGAAGCCAGCCGCTCTCATCCTTAAAGCTTCGGCAGCAGAAGCCTCGGCAGCAAAGGGCTCGGTAGTTGATGGCACAGAAGGCTTAGGAGATAGCAAGACGATGGCAACCACCGCTCAAACCCCTGATGAAACCAGCAACGCTGCAGCAATCACTAACGCGGTGAAGAAGCCAGAAGAAGAGAAGAACCCCTTCCTTGCCTAAAGCAGTTTACTAGCTTTTATTTTATTCTTTCCTTTATTATAAACAGGGCCTTCCCCTTTTCGCCCTCTAGCATCGTGCTTACCTTATTAATAAGAACTTAAGCTTCGATTCTTTGTTAAGCATTGCAGTAACTACGAAACTTCTAAAGCCCCATCACTATGTAAAAATAGTACGAGGCAGAAGATCGTGCTCCAAAAAGCCTCTACGAGTGCTAAAACGACGTTGACCCTTCCCTCTGCTATAGATGCCTCTACGAGTGATGTAAATAGCAAGAGTTTGGAAATACACATAAACAACAACCCACGTTCGATATTTTACTTATGGAAATATCAAAGAACAACGGGCTCATCGGCAGAATCACTACACGCGAAAAATTCGGGAGTGCCTGTCGAAATTTAAAACGGTTGAAAGCAAAGTTGCGCATACAACAGGTTTAGCAAGACCTGCAACACGAGATGATCACTCACATGATTTGCTAACCAACCAATATACATACATCTAAATGAGCAACTAAGATTCGCTCAAAACTTGCCAACGGCAATAACATGGTAAAAGTACATATGCATGTATCTACCGAATGAGAAGGCACCATTACATAATCCAACAACTTGGATAACGTAGCCAAATTCTCTATTTACAAAACGGACATTAAATCCCTGAAATCACCCTTGCGGAGTTCCTCTTTCTTCAGGTACCCTTGAGTCTTCCTCGAGTCTGTCGACAACTATGTTGGCAGGCAACAATACCTTCGGGTACAGCGCCTCCAAGTCTCCAGTAGCGTTGGCAATCGATAGCAAACCTGCCGAAGGATAACGGGCAAGTACAAGGGCAAGTGTAAACCTGGCCCCTGCAAAAACTTGCGCACGTACCAACTCTCGGACCTTCTTGGCGTTACCAAATTCAGACATCAAAGCAAGGAGAGTTGGGGGAACTGCGTTCAAGGGAAACATTGTCTTCCAAACCACCCTCATAGCCTTGTAGCACTTGTCAAAAAAGTGATGGACCTGCTGAACCCGATCCTGAAATTGCGCGACAGCCGAAGCCTTCGAGTGCTCCCGCCAGAAAATCTCTTCGAATGAGGATAGCTGGGTCAATGCATTCACACGTTCGTGAATCCGTTTGTTCTCCTCTGCACGGTTCAGAGCTATGACTGGCACAGAAGCAAACAAAGGATCAGATAAAATTCTATCAATCAAAGGGCGCAGAGATCAAAGGACTCACAGTTCAAGCTCTCGGTAGCCTTATGTAGCTCAGTAAGAGCATACCGCTCTACGTCGGCCGCAATCTCGCTCTTCTTGTTGACAATCGCAGCCAAGGCATAAGTGCTGCGCAGGTCCTTCTCCATCTGCGTGATCCGATCCTTCATTCGTTGGACCCGATCACCTTCGGGAAGAACGCCCGAAGAGTCATCAACAAACGAGGGCACCGGGAAAACCTGCAGGCAACAGCGTCAAAAGGATGATGGTTATGGACAAATCAAGCATCCAACGTAACTCCCATCGGGAGAGTGTAACACCCCAAATTTCAAAACAAAGAGAAAATGAATTTCCTTTTTCCAAAAATGAGAACCAACAAAAACTTTTCTTACTTTGGATGCTATGCATAGTGCTCATACCTAATACTTGTGTTTT